>NC_059231.1:17099701-17277201 GCF_020615455.1 Coregonus clupeaformis | reverse complement strand
GCTTCCTGTTCAGCCTGGGGGTCAGTCTGGGGCTGGAGAACCGGGACACTGCAGAGAAAGAACACAATCAATAAATCAGTCAATCAAATGTATTTGATAACTGCTAAACTGTTGTCACTAGTCATAGACCCCCAAAGAGCAAGCAAAAGCAAAGTAGCCAGGAAAGAATCCTTAGATGGAACAGAGACCTTGTGAGGAACCAGACTCCAAGAGGAGGCTCATTCTCCTCTGGCTGTAACCCTGTAGCGACCCTTTCCCTCCCTATCGTGAAGACCCACTGTACAACAGAACAAGTAGGAAAGAAAAAACAATAGACTTGATGTCACTGTAAACTCCCAGCGCACACTAAGAAGTAAGAACACAGTGGTCAGTCAATAACAGAACCCCCGCAAAGAGTTACAGTCATCTGTTTTTAGATGAAAGCAGCACAAACATTTCCTGTCTGTTTCTCCAGAGGCGTTCTAGTAGAGGTCATTGTGCTGCTAGTCTGGCCTAAACTACAGTACAGTACAGTCCCCCCTCAGTCTGTTAATGTCTGTGTTCCAAATGGCACCCTATTCCCTATATAGTGCACTACTTTTGGACTGGGCTCTGGTCAAAGGTAGTGCCATTTGGGACGCAACCTATCTCTCTCCAGCATCTCTCTCATACAACCCTCCTTCTCCCCTTAACGTTCACATCCTCTTATGCATAATGAATCACTTGCAATCATTTACTGTAATTACAGTGATAAGAATCTCACCCAGTCAGTTGCATTTCAGCAAGTTAAACGGAGGCAATTTAAACACATTTATTTGAGAATACCATTAAAAGAATGAGGCATAGCTACAAAGGGCAGAGGTCAACATAGGGAGTTGTGGAGGGCTTTTACTAAGCTGTTTTTGGAGCATGAACATTACAGTAAAAAAAACAGTTTAGACTTTTTTTTGCACACAAACTGTTGTTTTGGTACTATGTGTTAACTTTGACCCTTTTGGCACTAATTCCCCCAGGTTGTGTATGATACTAATTATTCTCTGTAAGAATGCATGTAGACATACTAAATCCACGTAGTTCTGTGTAGGTCATTCTGACCTGAATTGAGCACGTAGTTCACTTTAACCTTCCTCTTTGGGACAAGCAATGGAAAGTCCCTTTTACAGGCTACATTAAACAGTTCCAGGTAGTCAAATCATTTGGAAAGATGTCTTTCAGGGGTGTCCAAAAAGTTGCTTGTATTTTTCTTTGTTGGCTTTGGTTTTGACTCCTGTGTTCCTGTGGCAATGGGTGACAGCTAGGGAGAGATAGAAAGAGACAGAGGAGGTGATAGGGGGTAGTGGCTATCGGAATACAGGGTAAGGGTAGGGGGGAGTGTCGGCCAGCTGCTGTGGGCCAACAGGTGGTGAGCATTAGTCCTGGTGTGTTGTGCTGTGGTGTGAGGGGACAGGACACACCCCAGGGCAGAGGACTGAGGGTAGTCATGGTCTGGGGGGTTATTAGGCCTAACAGGGGGCATCATCAGAGGTGCTGTCAACAGGAAGTTCTTAATAGCTCTCATCCCACCTCGCCAAAACACATGCCCTGTCACACACAGACACGCTCACACACACCAGCCGCCAACATGTCAAACACACCACTGTCAACCTGCTTTATTGGGTAAATTAGTGATCCTTCCAGGCCGTACGGATCCAGAGACCACTATACTATTCCAAACCTACGGACGTAAAAACTGTAGTTGTATACATGATGTGTGTGCGTGTAAAAACTGAAGTCTTACGTTTTCAAACTATTACGTTGCTGAGGTGCCGAGTCGTAAAACAAAAGGCATATGTGCTTAAAGAGCTGCAGGACACAGAGGGACTCTGGCTGCTCTATGAAAACTAGCTGTAGAGATGTAAGAGATATTTATGAAAGAGTTGGCAAAAACAACAAACGGTCCTTAAGGAATGTTCCTCTATGAAGCTAATAAATAAATGTGTCATGTATAATTAGGCGTGTTGAGAAAGAGGGGGTTTGTCTCAGGGGAGGGGGGAAGAGAGGGAGTAGAGGGGGAGGAGAGAGGGGGTGGAGTGGGGAGAGGGTTGATAGCCGAATACGGCGGTGGGTTTATAGTTCTCTTTAGAAAGGTTCGGGGTGGATTCAGATTTTCCTTGAGTCTAAAGGCTCTTTCTCTCTGCCTGGGACTGGGCTGGCCCATTGTGGAGCCGCCGTGTTTGTGTGTGTGTGTGTGTGCGATGCAGCGGTCCTATTAATCTCTGCTCGCCACAGAACTGAACCTCAGGGGAGATGTGCTTATTAATGTGCCACTTTATAAAGCAGGAAACAAAACAGGGTACCGCTCGCAGCCTGGCAAGGCTGGCGCCTGCCTCCCCCCTCTGCACCTTTCCCAAAAGACTGCCTCCTACCTCCTACCCTCCAACCCCTATTACCCAGACATGGTGTCAACCGCTTTCCAAAAGACTGCTTCATACCTCCGAATCCTCCAAACCCCACCCCTATACCACCAGACAAACTGTAGTCATAACCCCCCAAACCCAAACCCATCACCACACGCCCCTATCCTCAGACAGGGTCTCAAACCCTCTCATACGTTATACCTCCAACCCCAAAATCCCCATCCTTACCCACCCCTAGACAAACTGTAGTCTCTCCCTATTCAATTCAATACAACTTCATTTTTTCCCTTAAGAGTCCCTAGTTTATGTGTTAGTCAACAGTGTGTGCATGGGAGCAGCGTTTGCTCCTCTAGCCTGGACCTGTCACACCAAGGATACACTCCTCCTGGGTCCCCCGTGTTAGAGACACAACGCACAAGGTCATTGTTGCGTCTGCTCTGCTAGAGGTCACTCAGGCAACACAAACACGGCGATGGAGTGTTTTATAGGTGGCGGGGCTTCTAATTTAGGGGTACGTCAGGTTCTGGCAGCGGGGAGTGAGAAACCAGATGTTCTATGAGGTGGGATACGCTGCGGGGAGGTGGCAAAGCGCTGGCGGAGAGATATGTCCTGTTCTTTAGGTCTAGGACTCTCTCTCTGGGAGAAGAGCAGAGCACGGGGAGGTTTGGCTATAATTGGGGGATCTGGACTGATATATAGGCTCATAATTACATGCACTTCAGTGCACATTCACCAAAAAACAAAAAGGGGTCCGAGCAATTATTTTAAGCATCTGCCTTGCTGTTTTAATTGAAATGGCTTTGTGGAAAATCAGAAAACTCTAATTGGAGGGTAGTTATCCCTATAACTGCCCCCCCCGCACCCCGTCCCTCCCCACCAACACCAACCAGCCCTAAATCTCCCGAATGAGAGTTGGCATTGGTTCCATACACAGCACAGCACAGCACACAAAGGTAGTCTCCCTTTGTTCAGTGTAACATGCTTTAGAGGCCTGTAGCTAGTAGTTAGCCTGAGAGAATGCTATTACAATGGGATGTGGGGTCTATTTAAATGGGATCAGGAGAACCAGTGAAGCCCTGTGGAGGGCCTGGCTTTGTTGGGTCATTAGTTAGGAGTGTTGATTCACTACAGCCGCTGCTCTCTGGCTCTCTCTCTCTCTCTCTGGTCTCTCTGGTCTCTCTCTCTCTCTGGTCGCTCTGGTCTCTCTCTCTCTCACTCTGGTCTCTCTCTCTGGTCTCGCTCTCTCTCTTGCTCTCTCTCCTGCTCTCTCTCTCTGGTCTCTCTCTCTCTCTGGTCTCTCTCTCTCTGGTCTCTCTCTAGTCTCTCTCTCTCTCTAGTCCCTCTCTCTCTCTGGTCTCTCTCTCTCTTGCTCTCTCTCCTGCTCTCTCTCTCTCTCTCTCTCTCTCTCTCTCTCTCTCTCTCTCTCTCTCTCTCTCTCTCTCTCTCTCTCTCTCTCTCTCTCTCTCTCTCTCTCTCTCTCTCTCTCTCTCTCTCTCTCTCTCTCTCTCTCTCTCTCTCTCTCTCTCTCTCTCTCTCTCTCTCTCTCTCTCTCTCTCTCTCTCTCTCTCTCTCTCTCTCTCTCTCTCTCTCTCTCTCTCTCTCTCTCTCTCTCTCTCTCTCTCTCTCTCTCTCTCTCTCGCCCTCTGGTCTCTTTTGCTCTCTCTCGCTCTCTCTGGTCTCTCTCTCACTTTCTCTGATCTCTCTCTCTCTGGTAGTGCTGAGCAATTATCGCCTTTTGAGGTCGGTTCGGTTTCAGTTTGATGATAAAAAATTATCATGATTTCGGTTTTGATTATTTTTTTAAACATTGAATGTACTATGCATTATGTGGGTTAAATGCTGAACAACAAAGAATAAAACAATTAATAAAAGTCCCATGATGGTAGTGACGGCCCATGTGTGAATAACCATCAGTTATTCACATTACTTTACTTAAATACAATATTTCAGTTGTTGTGTATATTACATTTGTTTTATTTGATGACTTTATTATTTCATTCCAAGTCATCTCATTTCTATAGAGCTGCTGCCTATGCTGTTGGACAAAAATCTAAATTTTTGTAATTCTTCAAAGTAAATAAGGCATACTTTTATGACTGCTGAATACCAATACCTTGCGAAGCAACTGCTCTCTATGTATCCCCTTTTGATCGCGAATTCTTCTGTCTCTTACGTAGCAGGTGTAAAAGAAACACAGACCGGACAAGTAGCTGCGCAATTGATTATGGTCATTGTAGTTAATTATCACATTTTCTGCGTTAACTATGTAGAACATTGGCCTGTTGGAAACTACAACTCCCTACTACATCGCACAGTTCGGGCTTGATCTGATCTATCTCTAGAGAAACTGCAGCGCAATGTGCACACTGAGCACACAGAAAAAACTGAACGAAATGGAATTTAAAAAAATGTAACAGACATCAGTCAATTAGTTGTTTACAAAACGAAAGATAACCGACATTTCGGTTAATCGCTCAGAACTACTCTCTGGACTCTCTTTCTCTAGTAGAGTTGCTATACAGTGGTTCCACTACCTCCACTGCTCTCTGTCTCTCAGATGACCCCAGACTGAGATGAAGCATGCAGGCCCAGGCGTTGATCTTCCGAGGCGAGGGAGAGAGGGCCAGCGCGAGTCCCAATCGCCTCCCTGAACTACACCACAGCCTGGGTACCAGCCAACCAAGAGCCCCAGCCCAGCCCAGCCACCTCAGCTCCACTCTGCTCTCCTCCGAGTGGGGAGGAATGTTTATTTTCCCTGGTAAATCTCTCTAATACCATCACTGCACATTTTATTAGAGGGGGCTCGCTGCGATGATTCCCCTGTGAGCCCCTAGTGTCCTGCTGAAGCCAGACATGTGTTTGTGTGAGCACGCACACTTCTGCTGGGTGTTCATACAGTAAGTGTTTGTGTATCTAGTCAAACCAGGGGGACAAGACCCCCCTCCTTCTCTGTCCCTCCCTCACCCCCTCCTTCATCCCCAAATACTAAGATCTCTTTTTCCTCTGGCTAGATGGCAGACATTTATTTTGGCAGCAGCTATTGTCATGGGACCTTCAGTTTATTTTCCCGCCAGCAGGCTCCTCTACGGTTAGTTCTCTATGACCCCCCCGTAATCTGTAGGACTTGTTTAAGTTTTACACTGAAACACATTTGCTTTGTGTCAAATGTTTAAAGAACCTAGTCAGTTCTTTCAGATCAGTGCAATAAAGGAGAAGTGAGGAGACAGATTGTTTAGACAAGTGAAAAAGCTTTTCCTCGTCCCCTTGGTTTGCTGTATGTGTTCTGCTGGGTACCGCAAGTTTGGCCCACAATCAGGCTGTGTAACAGCATATTATCCCCCCTTGGTTTGGCCCACTATCAGGCTGTGTAACAGCATATTATCCCCCCTTGGTTTGGCCCACTATCAGGCTGTGTAACAGCATATTATCCCCCCTTGGTTTGGCCCACTATCAGGCTGTGTAACAGCATATTATCCCCCCTTGGTTTGGCCCACTATCAGGCTGTGTAACAGCATATTATCCCCCCTTGGTTTGGCCCAGTGATATGCTGTGTGCTGTGTTTGTATTAGGCTGTGTTGTCTAAGCCTGTGGTTAGTTACTGACAGCTGTATTTATTTACGTGTTCATCCGCCCAGGGGCCCATCTCTTCCCCTTATCTATCAGAGATCACTCATAACATAACACGTCACGTGCAATATATTTACTTTAGGTTTACAAAGGGCTTTAGGGAACGAGGCCCAACTGGCCTCTGCCTGGTCTGCTACTAGAGGGGGAAATTGGTCTTTGTTGGTTTAGCGGAGGCTGTTCTTTCAGCCTGCGTGTCGGCCCGCCCATCACATGCGACCAGATATGAACGCGTCAGAGCACGCGTTTGGCATGGACACACACTTGGCACGGCAGCGAAGCGGAGTGTTTCAGCACGGCCCACGCTAACCAACCGACCGACGGCAGGCAGGAGAATCTGTCAGTGTTTGTTTTGTAGGCCTGTCAAAGCAGACTGCATGTAGACTACATGGCACCCATGTCTCAGTCAGTCACACAGTGGGAGGAGGAGAGGAGCAGAAAGCTACTGGCTGCGTCACAAATGGCACTCTATTCCCCTATAATGTATAGTGCACTACTTTTGACCAGGGCCCATAATGTGTTCTTAGAGAAAGCATTACTACTTACTTATCTACTCCCCTTCACCCTCAAAAAAGGGACCCAAAAATGTGAAAGGATGCTCACTGCTCACACAGTCAGATTATTGTTCAGATTATTGACTGTTCTCATCAATTGTTTTACACAGTATACAGTACCATACATGGGCACAGGGATGCATGGTCTTTCCTGAGCAGTTAACTCTGGTAGACTGGACTGGACCGCATCAGGGTGACATGTTTAGTGTAATTTAACCATGTTCCTGAGAAAAAGACCTGGGAGAGAGAGTGTCTGGTTTATAGATCTGCTTAATGGCAAGCTGTACAATTTACAGTAAATCCATACATTTAGCCCTATGGAGCTACGAGGATACCAGACTTTCTTAAAACTTTACTGTACTCCCCGGCGCTGCAGAATTTTCCATGAACACATTTCTCTCTTTTATTAACAACGATCACTATTTTATAGTTCAACCTTAAACCTCTAAGCCCACTCTCTCATGTCTGCAGTACCAATAGGAATCACTGGGAGGGAAAATAACCAGCCATACTTTAACTTTGGGTGCACTGAGGACTCTGCCCTTGTGGTAGGTCCAGTGAATTTATTAGAGCATAAACTGATTTTGAAATATGCATATTAATTTTATTTTATCAGCGCAAAGCTTCCAAAACAAACGTTGGGGTCTCGATGCATATGTATCACCCTCTCTGCCGTTAAATGAGTCTCTTTATTCGCCAGGCCGTCTGCTGAGCCGCTGAGCCATTAGATGGCTGGCTGGGTCAATAGAGAGGCTGTGTGTGTGGAGCTGCTAGCCTCGCTAACCGAACTAACAGAGAGCCCCAGGCCCGAGACTGCCTGGACGTTGACCACATCAAACCCAGCCAGGAGAAGGAGAGTACACCAAATAAACCTGCCAGGGGGGAGGCGAGGAAGAGGTGAGGGGGGAGGCAAGGGGAGGCGAGGAGGAGGAGAAGGCCCAGTGCTGTGCTGTGTGAGTCGGTGTCTGTGGGTGTCTGAGCAAACAGCCTCCCCAAACAACTGTGGGCAGCCAGCAGCAGTGGCCGTTACACCGTGAGAGAGGAGTGGATGGAGGAATGGAGGGACGGAGTAGTGGAGGGGGAAGGCAACAACTCTAAGCCCCAACCTAGCCGTCCGTTCTCCACCCTCCCGCCCTCTTCATGTTTGATTATGTGATTTAGGGGTAATTTCAAAGGTTAATTTCAACGGCGGTCCCGTTTTCCTAGCGTGCGCGTGTGAGGATTGATGTGTAAGCGTCACGCAGGGTGGACTGGAAGCATGACAGAGGAGTTGGAAACACTGTTAGATGGTAGATGGCTCGCTTTCGCTCATTTTCCTTGGGTGGGTTGAGACAGGATGAAAGTGATATGGATACTACACCGGGAGTCTGTGCCTGGCAGGCAGCGACTGTATGTGTTTGATTGTCGAAAGGCATCGAAAAGGCTTACTTTCATGGACAGTTTAGTTTTGTTTTCCACTCAGCACTGTATTGCCCTTTCATACAGCTTACTGGAAGGTTCCTTGGTTCATTTAACATAAGTCAAATCCAAAAGTCTTGGTCCAGGTACTTGCAGCAATGTTAGGCCTTACTTACTATCACTCTGCTCATACAGATGTAGGATCTTAATTTGAGTCAGTTTGCTACTGCAGGAAAATAATCCTGCAGAAACAGGAAATGTGAATGATTATGTGGATTACAATTAACTGACATTTTTGTAGGGGTTAATAAAAAAATGTGTAAGGGAATATCAAGTCTGAAATTTCAAAGTGGAAATTACAAACTTCAGAAGTCTTTTTAAACCTCAAATACACTATACGTTTTAAATTGAAGGAAAGTTCTCCAGCAACAGGGTGATCAAATTAAGATCCTACATCTGTAGGTCTGGGTCCTATAACAATGCAATAACAGGCGAGTGAAACAGACTGGCAGCAAGGCTTTGGTCCCTCACCATATGTCTAACTTCTGTGAAAAGCAGGGTTGCTCGCCACTTCTCTTCTGTCACACTGTCACTGAATGACCCCTGCCTGCATCTAGCCTCTGTCCTTGCCGTTAGCTGTTGAGAACAGAGCAGGAACCACAGATTTACAGTATACCTGCCATAACACTGACTGAGAAACAGAGAAGATACAGATATTGAAGCCCTGGCATCTGCTGCTGCCTGCAATATAGTACACCCCCCCCTTCTCTCTCCATGGTTGCCCTTTTAAGGTTACCGCTGTGAATTTGCAGGATGTTACTGATAACACTATATGACTGGCTGTGTGAATGAGAAGCCTGTGCTGGGAGAACAGTAGTGTTTTTTACGAGTCCCCAGCCTCGGGCCTTTCTGTGTTTATATAAGACCCCTGCTACGAGTCTCACTTTGATGTGGGGAAGTCTTACACACAGAAAACCACAAGAAGAAAGGGCATCTATGAAAAGCACCACATACCTGGAGATCAGCACAAAAGACGACAAGGCTGTTAGTATTTAGTAGTGTGGTATATGGATAATTAAGCAATAAGGCAGGAGGGTGTGTGGTATATGGCCAATACACCACGGCTAAAGGCTGTTCTTACGCACGATGCAATGCGGAGTGCCTGGACACAGCCCTTAGCCGTGGCATATTGGCCAGTGCATTCGGAAAGTATTCAGACCCCTTGACTTTTTCCACATTTTGTTACAGCCTTATTCTAAAATGGATTAAAACAAATAAATCCTCATCAATCTACACACAATACCCCATAATGACAGAAATACCTTATTTACATCAGGCACACACCTGTCTATATAAGGTCCCACAGTTGACAGTGCATGTCAGAGCAAAAACCAAGCCATGAGGTCAAAGGAATTGTCCATAGAGCACAGATCTGGGGAAGGGTACCAAAACATTTCTGCAGCATTGACGGTCCCCAAGAACACAGTGGCCTCCATCATTCTTAAATGGAAGAAGTTGGGAACCACCAAGACTCTTCCAAGAGCTGGCCGCCCGGCCAAACTGAGCAATCAGGGGCGAAGGGCCTTGGTCAGGGAGGTGACCAAGAACCCGATGGTCACTCTGACAGAGGTCCAGAGTTCCTCTGTGGAGAGGGGAGAACCTTCCAGAAGGACAACCATCTCTGCAGCACTCCACCAATCAGGCCTTTATGGTAAAGTGGCCAGATGGAAGCCACTCCTCAGTAAAAGGCACATGACAGCCCACTTGGAGTTTGCCAAAAAAGCACCTAAAGCACTCTCAGACCATGAGAAACAAGATTCTCTGGTCTTACGAAACCAAGATTGAACTCTTTGGCCTGAATGCCAAGTGTCACGTCTGGAGGAAACCTGGCACCATCCCTACGGTGAAGCATGGTAGTGGCGGCATCATGCTGTGGGGTGTTTTTCAGCGGCAGGGCCTGGGAGACTAGTCAGGATCGAGGGAAAGATGAACGGAGCAAAGTACAGAGAGATCCTTGATGAAAACCTGCTCCAGAGCGTTCAGGACCTCAGACTGGGGCGAAGGTTCACCTTCCAACAGGACAACGACCCTAAGCACATAGGCAAGACAACGCATGAGTGGCTTCGGGACAAGTCTCTGAATGTCCTTGAGTGGCCCAGCCATAGCCCGGACTTGAACCCGATCGAACATCTCTGGAGAGACCTGAAAATAGCTGTGCAGCGTTGCTCCCCATGCAATCTGACAGAGCTTGAGAGGATCTGCAGAGAAGAATGGGAGAAACTCCCCAAATACAGGAGTGCCAAGCTTGTAGCATCATACCCAAGAAGACTCCAGGCTGTATTCGCTGCCAAAGATGCTTAAAAGAAATACTGAGTAAAGGGTCTGAATACTTTTTTTTTTTATATATACATTTGCAAAAATGTTAGGGTATTGTGTGTAGATTGATGAAAAAAAAGTTATACGTCAATTTTAGAACAAGGCTGTAATGTAACAAAATATGGAAAAAGTCAAGGGGTCTGAATACTTTCCAAATGCACTGTATATCACAAACCCCAGAGGAGCCTTATTGCTATTATAAACTGGTTACCAATGTAATTAGAGCAGTAAAAATAAATGTTTTGTCATACCTGTGGTATACGGTCTGATATACCACAGCGTTCAGCCAATCAGCATTCAGGGCATGAACCACTCAGTTTATAATTTAGAATATATGATACAACTAGCAGTGAGGTGGGAGAGTCCCACTTAGGAGAGTTAGTGTGCCCTGGGCAGTGTCTGGTCTAAAGCAGTGCACTATAACGGGCAGCGGTAGGAAACCCTGGTCGTTTAGCGCTGCTTTATCTTTTGCTTTAGACCTGTGAGACCAGGTGAAGCATTTAGCCAATTAAGGTTGGTGAGGTGATTGGTATAGTCAGGTTTGGTGTCTGGTTGGGAAAGAATCCTGCAGTGGTAGTGCACTCCAGGACCAGGTTTGCTTACACCAGATCTAGGGAATCGGGTGTCATTTGCGATACACCCCTGGTGGGTGTGTTTCAGGATTTCAGGGTGACTCACCGTCCACAGGGCTGATGTAGTCGGGCAGGTCTGCTGCTGCGGCTGCTGCTGCAGCGGCCGCCCCGGTCTGCAAGAGGAGGTCTCCGTAGGTGCTCCTGCCACTGGCCATGAGGTGGTAGTACTGTGTTGGGTTGGCCCCTGGAGGGGGAGGGGGCAGGCTGAACAGACCACGCTCCTTCAGGTGCTCATGGGTCACTGTAGGACAGAGAAAGGGAGAGAGGGGTGAGATGAAAGGCACTGGTTAACTAACCAACAATTAAAACAGGGAAGACTGGCACAGGAACAGACAGCGAGAAAGATGAAGAGACAAAGAGATACAGAGAGAGTGACAGTGAGAGAGAGGTGAAATGAGAGGACGCAGAGACAGAAAGACAGACAGACAGACACAGACAGAGACAAAAAGAGTGAGTAGACAAAGAGACAAACAGAGACACAGAGAGTGTGCATTGCTTCACAGGTTTGAAGATCTTTGCTACAGCAGATGCCTGGAGGGCAAAAGGCTTTTGGTAAAAGATGGGGGAAGTGTGAGATTTGATGGGGTGTGTGAAGTGTGAGGTTTGATGGGGTGTGAAATGTGATGTTTAATGGGGAGTGAAGTGTGGGATTTGATGGGGTGTGAAGTGTGCGGTTTGATGGGGTGTGAAATGTGAGGTTTGATGGGGTGTGAAGTGTGAGGTTTGATGGGGTGTGTGGTGTGATGTTTGATGGGGTGTGTGGTGTGAGGTTTGATGGGGTGTGTAGTGTGAGGTTTGATGGGGTGTGTAGTGTGATGTTTGATGGGGTGTGTGAATGAGGTTTGATGGGGTAAGTAGTGTGAAGTTTGATGGGGTGTGTAGTGTGAGGTTTGATGGGGTGTGTAGTGTGAGGTTTGATGGGGTGTGTAGTGTGAGGTTTGATGGGGTGTGTAGTGTGAGGTTTGATGGGGTGTGTAGTGTGAGGTTTGATGGGGTGTGTGAATGAGGTTTGATGGGGTGTTTGAATGAGGTTTGATGGGGTGTGTAGTGTGAGGTTTGATGGGGTGTGTGAATGAGGTTTGAAGGGGGTGTGTAGTGTGAGGTTTGATGGGGTGTGTGAATGAGGTTTGATGGGGTGTGTAGTGTGAGGTTTGATGTGTGTGTGAATGAGGTTTGATGGGGTGTGTAGTGTGAGGTTTGATGGGGTGTGTAGTGTGAGGTTTGATGGGGTGTGTGAATGAGGTTTGATGGGGTGTGTAGTGTGAGGTTTGATGGGGTGTGTAGTGTGAGGTTTGATGGGGTGTATGAATGAGGTTTGTTGGGGTGTGTAGTGTGAGGTTTGATGGGGTGTATGAATGAGAGAGTAAAGGAAGAAGACATTCCTGCTCTTCTCCTGTGTCATACATAAATGAACTGCGACAGACTATCTGCTCACACACACACACAATAATAATAGTGAAGACACCAAAACTATGAAATAACACATATGAAATCATGTAGTAACCAAGAAAGTGTTAAACAAATCAAAATATATTTTATTTGTGAGATTCTTCAAAGTAGCCACCCTTTGTCTTGATGACAGCTTTGCACACTCTTGGCATTTTTCACTATTATTCTACAATGTAGAAAATAGTAAAAATAAAGAAAAACCCTTGAATGAGTAGGTGTGTCCATACTTTTGACTGGTACTGTATATAAAATGTAAATGTGATGTAATTTACAATGTATGATATTAATCCAGTTTAAAAAAAATAAAGATAGACTAATTATTTTTCTAAAAGCAACAAAAAAAGTAACAAAACAAGAAATGATGCAAACAACTGATTGTTTCTCATGAAAGTGAAAATAAACAGAGAAATATGGTTTTCAAAGCTGATCTTGTTAAATCGTTTTCAAAATAAAGTAAAAGAGAACAGGCATGTGTTTGTGCTGGCCAGGAGGCCCACAGAGAAGCTTTAGTTTCTCCTCACCTGTTGGATCACATAACCACTTCCAGTAGAGCTGCTTTGTGTAGACTGGACACACACACTAAAGATGGTGGAGGGTAGTGGATAGGACAGACACACTAAAGATGGTGGAGGGTAGTGGATAGGACAGACACACTAAAGATGGTGGAGGGTAGTGGATAGGACAGACACACTAAAGATGGTGGAGGGTAGTGGATAGGACAGACACACTAAAGATGGTGGAGGGTAGTGGATAGGACAGACACACTAAAGATGGTGGAGGGTAGTGGATAGGACAGACACACTAAAGATGGTGGAGGGTAGTGGATAGGACAGACACACTAAAGATGGTGGAGGGTAGTGGATAGGACAGACATACTAAAGATGGTGGAGGGTAGTGGATAAGACAGACACACTAAAGATGGTGGAGGGTAGTGGATAGGACAGACACACTAAAGATGGTGGAGGGTAGTGGATAGGACAGACACACTAAAGATGGTGGAGGGTAGTGGATAGGACAGACACACTAAAGATGGTGGAGGGTAGTGGATAAGACAGACACACTAAAGATGGTGGAGGGTAGTGGATAGGACAGACACACTAAAGATGGTGGAGGGTAGTGGATAGGACAGACACACTAAAGATGGTGGAGGGTAGTGGATAGGACAGACACACTAAAGATGGTGGAGGGTAGTGGATAGGACAGACACACTAAAGATGGTGGAGGGTAGTGGATAGGACAGACACACTAAAGATGGTGGAGGGTAGTGGATAGCCTTTTAGCCAGCTATATCTCTCAGCCTTTTAGCCTCTCAGGCGGCTCTATCGCTCAGCTGGCTCTATCTTTTAGCCTCTCAGGCGGCTCTATCTCTCAGCTGGCTCTATCTTTTAGCCTCTCAGGCGGCTCTATCGCTCAGCTGACTCTATCTTTTAGCCTCTCAGGCGGCTCTATCGCTCAGCTGACTATCTTTTAGCCTCTCAGGCGGCTCTATCTCTCAGCTGGCTCTATCTTTTAGCCTCTCAGGCGGCTCTATCGCTCAGCTGGCTCTATCTTTTAGCCTCTCAGGCGGCTCTATCGCTCAGCTTTTTAGCCTCTCTCTAGTCTCTTCAACCTGTTGTTGTATTAGGGTTGTGAGGACAGGCCTGTCATCATATGAACTCCATACAGGGGAGGGAAATGGGCTTTGTTTGTCTTTGCTAATTTCCATGGTTTCCGATACCTAAACATTTGTTCACACGCTTATACACACATTCTAACGCGTGCATGTGTACACATACACTCTCACACACCATACACATCCCATTACATGAGAGGATGAAAGGAGAACGTTTTAATGTATCAGAGTGTAAGACTAATTATCACAGTATGGTGGGTACTGTAGTGTGTAAACAACTTAACAACATATACCAGGTGTGTTCTGGGAGATGTTGTGTGCAAGACGTGTGTGTTTATAGTGACAACTATCTTATATACTAGTCTTATGTCCCTCAAACACAGTCTGATCCTCTCATCTTTTTTATATATTTTTATTTAACTAGGCAAGTCAGTTAAGAACAAATTCTTATTTACAATGACGGCCTACACCGGCCAAACCCGGACGACGCTGGGCCAATTGTGCGCCGCCCTATGGGACCCAATCACGGCCGGTTGTGATACAGCCTGGAATCGAACCAGGGGGTCTGTAGTGACGCCTCAAGCACTAAGATGCAGTGCCTTAGACCGCTGCGCCACTTGGGAGCCATCTCACCTTAATGCTAAAACAAATATGTCTGTAAATCTATCAATCTGCCTTATCGTTAGCATTTGTATACATATAATTTATAATCTGACAGATATGGGCTGTGATCTGATGTAGAAAATGTAGTTTTGTATTATTTGTTTTAATGCTCTCTTACAGTAAGATCCCCTATAACTGCCAGGAGATTGCATGTGTGTCTGTGTGCGTGTGTGTCTCACCTTCTGCGGGGCTGAGTCCACGGGCAGCTGAGATCATGGACAGGGTAGGACTGCTGTGCATGGAGCGGAGGTAGTGCTCCATGTGTGGGTTGATGTAGGGGTGAGGGGGGCTGAAGGGGGACTCCCCCGTCCCTGCTGCCTGTGGGGACAGACGGATCAGAGAGATGCCGTCTGAGATGACCGGGCTGCTGGCTAGGCCTTGAGGTCTGGCGAGAGAGAGGGAGAGAAAAGAGGTGGAAAATCAGTTAATGACAGAAATAGAGAGTGAAAGAGACAACCACCGACAAGCAGATTGCTGTTGAAAGTGAAGACCTTGAAAGAGTAATGCAAAACTGTGAAGTAAAACTGAATTTTTGTGAATTGTGGTTTACGTGTGGGTACCAGTCAGGTCTGTCCCTGAAACCAGTTCCACTACTACCCCCATTACTGATGTGTCACAGTGATCCCCTCTTGTATTGCTACTCAGACTAAGGCCTAGAGCTCCTATGAAAAAGCCTACTGTTTGGGTGTCTGTTTGGTTGGGCACAGCCAAGGTGTCTCTCATATTGGTACTTAAAGCTTTTACAAGACAGCACATCCATCCGCCCACCTTCAAGCTACCATATTAATAAAACAAGATACAGTGATTGAAGTGGAGTCAGAGGTAATATAGCCCACAGGTCACAGTCAGTGGGATATATATTTTTCATCTGTTGGCAGGTAACTAGCAGGACTGCTTGTAGAAACACAGCCAGGCTGCTGTAACTCTTGATAGCTACCCCCTGAAGACAGAACTGAACACTGAATACAGTACAGTCTGTCTGCTGGCCGCTGGCACAGTTCTTTGAACTGTCTATGGCAAAACTAGTTATTTGAAGCGGCATGCTACTCCTCCTGTGAATCTGGTTGTTGGGTCATTACATTTTCAAATGGGTCTAACTGAAACCTCAGTGTGTGGTGGGCCAGGCAGTAGAGCACCTGGAAACAGGGAGTGACCGCCACTCAGAGGAAGAAAGACTGCCGGACACCACTCAAGAGGTCTGTAGACTACTGCACTTACATTCAGATGAAGAACTTGTTCAACTCCATCCTCTTGCAAAAACAACAGTGAAAGGTAGAAGCCAAGAGACTAGAATGTATTTAGCTAGAAGCCAAAATACACTAATTCTTATGCTGCAATTCATCCACACCCCTCCACTGTCTGTCTGTTGCTATTGAGACATGCAGGCTGCTCCTTCTAACCGAGGAGTCGATGTGTCAGGAGTAGTTTTTAAATAAAGCAGTACCACGTCCTCACACTTCATTAGTCTTCAGTCACTTTCCAAGCAGGAGGAAATGACCACTAATGAGTCACAGTCTGCTGTCCACCGAGGGAGGGTGGAGGAGAGTGGAGGAGGGTGGGGCAGTGAGGTGGGGGAGGATAGTGGAGAGTGGGAGAGGGTGGGACAGAGAGTTGGGGGAGGATAGTGGAGAGTGGGAGAGGGTGGTATAGTGAGGTGGGGGAGGATAGGGGAGAGTGGGAGAGGGTGGGACAGTGAGGTGGGGGAGGATAGTGGAGAGTGGGAGAGGGTGGGACAGTGAGGTGGGGGAGGATAGGGGAGAGTGGGAGAGGGTGGGACAGTGAGGTGGGGGAGGATAGTGGAGAGTGGGAGAGGGTGACACAGTGAGGTGGGGGAGGATAGGGGAGAGTGGCCTCCCGAGTGGCGCAGTGGTCTAAGGCACTGCATTGCAGTTCTAGCTGTGCCACTAGAGATCCTGGATCCAGGATAGGGGTGAGTGGGGATGGTGGGGTTGGGGGCTCAGAGTACAAGAATTGAGTCTGCTCAACTGATGAGTTGCAGGGTGTGCAGGCAACACACAAAAAACTACTGAAATTCTCTTGCTTTGTCATAAATAAGCTAGTATAAACAACAATGTTTTAACATCCATTAGTTATCATGATAATAATTCATATTAGATACAACTTGGACATTGGACTTAAAACACACAGATATGTGCCAAGAGCACATGAGGTAAAAAAGAGATGAAATACTGATACGGTTTCTTCCTGTAAAATCTGTGGATTTGGGTATACTGGTCTCTAAATCACTGAAATCCACAGGGATGACAGGCTGGCCGAGGCTGGTTGCGGGTCTGAAAGGTGGGTCTGAGATGTTAGCTGTCACAATGCCGTGCTAGAACTCCGGTCTCAGATGTGGAGAGCTGGGGGTAATACCCCTTAGCCACAGAGGAGGTGTAGTAGGACCCAAATGAAACACCCAAGGCAATACTCCAGGCCAGTAGATTTAATGTAAAAACAAAGGTTCTTCGCCATTCACAAATAGTCCAACAAAAGTTCTTCTCAGAAAGAGGTATGTTAACAAAACAGGAGGCAAAACAAAATAACTCCACGAGGGGAGAAAAACAAACTAAAGATAACTTAGAAAACCTTACTTGGAAAGACACGGTGGAACAAAGCAGGAGACACATAGCCAGGACTCAATAACCAAGTGAGAAACAAGGGGAAAACACACAGCTAAAATACACAAGGGGAAACAAGGCACAGGTGACCTGGATCAAGCTAATTAGGACACACGAGGAAGAACTAAGGCAGAGGGGAACACAGATGACCTCTAGAGGCCCGGAGACAAACAGGAGGCAGGAAGCTGACAGGACCCCCTCCTCTAGGAACGACTCCTGACGTTCCTTCCAGAACACCCCGGCCCCCAGGGTGCGAAAATCTCGGATCAAACCTGGGTCCAGGATGTCCCTGGCTGGAACCCAGGAGCGCTCCTCTGGCCCGTAGCCCTCCCAGTCCACCAGATACTGCAGAGAGTTCTGGACCCTCCGGGAGTCCAGTATCCGGCGGACTGTGTAGGCTGGCTGGCCGTCAATGATCCTGGGAGGTGGCGGGGTCTGCGTGGGGGGGCAAAAGGAGAAGACAAGACAGGTTTAAGGAGTGAAACATGGAAAGTGGGGTTAACTCTAAGGGAGCGAGGCAGAACCAAACGATACGAAACAGGGTTAACCTTTCTAGCAATGCGGAAAGGGCCGATGTATCTCTGGGAAAGCTTCTTGGATTCGACCCGGAGGGGCAGGTTCTTAGTGGCCAACCAAACTCTCTGACCAGCTCGGAAACTAGGGGCCGTCCGGCGGTGTCGATTAGCCTGACTTTGGTATCTCTGGGAGGTCCGAAGGAGGATACACCTGGCCTTCTTCCAGGTCCGCCTACAGCGTTGGACAAAGCGCTGGGCCGAGGGAACACCAACTTGCGCCTCTTCCTCTGGAAATAATGGAGGGTTGTAACCGAACTGGCATTCGAAGGGGGACAATCCGGTGGCTGAAGACTGGAGGGTGTTGTGGGCATATTCAGCCCAAATGATATAGGTGGCCCAAGACGTGGGATTACTGGCCGCCATACACCGCAGGGTGGTCTCCAGATCCTGATTAATCCGTTCCGTTTGGCCATTAGACTCTGGATGGAACCCTGACGATAGGCTAGCTGTGGCCCCAATAAGCCTGCAGAAGGCCGCCAAAACCGGACGAGAATTGGGGACCTCGGTCAGAGACCACGTCCAGGGGGAATGCCAAATATCCGGAAGACATGGTTCATGAGGAGCTCAGCCGTCTCCTTAGCCGAGGGCAGCTTGGGCAGGGGAATAAACCGGGCAGCCTTAGAGAACCGGTCAACGATCACTAGGATGACGGTGTTGCCCTGGGATGGAGGAAGTCCCGTAACAAAGTCCAGAGAAAGGTGTGACCATGGCCTTCGAGGAATAGGTAAGGGATGGAGCAGTCCCTGGGGTCGCTGGCGCGTCGACTTTCCCCTGGTTGCACACCGGGCAGGCCTCAACATAGACCTGCACGTCCTTCTTGATGGACGGCCACCAAAACCGCCGTCGGAGGAATTCCAGTGTGCGAGCACTGCCTGGATGGCATGTCAAGGGCGACTCATGACCCCACTGCAAGACGCGGGCCCGAATAGAGAGAGGAACGTACAGGCGACCGGCAGGACCACCGCCTGGATCGGGCTCATGGACAAGGGCTTCTCGTACCCCTCTTTCTAGTTCCCACTGAAGAGGTGCGACGATCCTAGACCTCGGAATAATCGATGCCAAGGGCTTCTCTTGAACCTCGGGAGAATAGGCTCGAGACAGGGCATCCGGCTTGACGTTCTTGGTGCCAGGTCGGTAAGACAGGAGGAACTGGAATCGATTAAAGAAAAGGGACCATCGTGCTTGCCGAGGGTTCATCCGCTTAGCCTGTTGGAGATATTCCAGGTTCTTGTGGTCTGTGAGAACCTGGAACGGGTGCTGAGCCCCCTCAAGCCAATGGCGCCACTCTTCCAAGGCCAGTTTTACTGCAAGCAACTCTAGATCCCCACGTGGTAGTTGCGCTCGGCCTCAGACAGGCGGCGAGACATGAAGGCACAAGGGTGTAATCTCCCATCCTCACCCCTCTGTGACAGGACGGCTCCCACCCCCCACCTCTGAGGCGTCCACCTCCACCACGAAAGGTCTTTCTGGGTCAGGAGTCACCAGAATCGGAGCAGACGTGAAGCGGCGCTTGAGATCCTCGAAGGCCCCTGCTGCTTCCGGACCCCAGTGAACCTTGGTCCCTCCTCCCTTGGTAAGCGTCGTCAAGGGGGCTACCACTGAGCTGAAATTCTTGATGAACTTCCGATAGAAGTTAGAAAAGCCAATGAACCGTTGAACCTCCTTGACCGTGGCAGGTGTGGGCCAGCTGCGGACCGCTTCGACCTTCTTGGGATCCATCTCTAGGTGCCCGGGAGTGACAATAAACCCGAGAAACTGAGTCTGAGAAACATGAAATTCACACTTCTCAGGTTTAACATAGAGGTGATTGTCAAGGAGCCTCTGGAGAACCCGGCTAACATGCCCCTCATGCTCCTTCAGTGACCTCGAGAAGATGAGGATATCGTCCAGGTACACGAAGACGAACAGATTAAGCATATCCCGGAGAACATCATTAATCAGGGCTTGGAATACTGCGGGGGCATTGGTGAGCCCGAACGGCATCACCCGATATTCATAGTGCCCCGTGGGCGTGTTGAACGCCGTCTTCCATTCGTCACCTTGCCGGATCCGCACGAGATGGTAAGCATTGCGGAGATCCAGTTTAGAAAAAATGGAAGCCCCTTGAAGCAGCTCAAAAGCAGTGGCCATGAGAGGAAGAGGATATCGATTCCGAACCGTGATCTTGTTGAGTCCCCGGTAATCAATACAAGGCCTAAGACCCCCGTCCTTCTTTTCAACAAAAGAAGCCCGCCCCAGCCGGGGAAGTAGAGGCATGGATGAGGCCGGCTGCCAAGGACTCCTTAATGTAGATGTCCATAGCTGCGTGCTCGGGGAGGACAAGGAAAAGATCCAACCTCTAGGAGGGCAGCACCCAGGGGAGTAGATCAATGGCACAGTCATACGTGCGATGAGGCGGTAAGGAAGTAGCCCGGGCCTTGCTGAACACAGCCTTGAACCGATGGTAAACACTGGGGACTAGGGAGACGTCAACAGACTCTTGAAACTGGGTACTAGGGGCTGAGGGACTCTGAAGCATGCAGGTGAGTTGGCAAGTGGGACCCCAGCTTAGAATGGTGCCAGTAGGCCAGTCGATCTGGGGATTATGTCTGCATAGCCAAGGGTGACCCAGGATAATAGGATACTCGGGAGAGTCAATGAGATAGAAGGTTTCCTCCTGCTGGTGTTGAGAGATGGTAAGTCGCAGGGACTGAGTCGCCTCTGTAACCTTTCCTGGTTCCAGAGGTCTGCCATCTAAGGCTGTAACTGCCTGGGGATGAGGAAGTAGTTGGGTAGGGATCTTAAGTTCCTTAGCCAAGGTTACATCCAGGAAATCACCTGCGGCACCGGAATCGATCATAGCCTGGACCCGATGCTGGTGGCCCTCCCAGGACAGAGTGGCTGGAATAGCCAGGACAGCGTTAGTAGGAGGAGCTCTAATTCTCCCCATCACAGCCCTCCTGTAGCTGGGCGGGGACTGGCGTTTCCCGAAAGCTCGGGGCAAGTGGATCGGAAGTGGCCGGCAACCCCGCAGTAGAGGCACCGACGCTCCCTCATGCGACGTTCCCTTTCATTGGGAGAAAGCCTGGAACGGCCTAACTGCATGCTCTCCGGGAATCCTGGAGCAGTTCAGGAGCCGGGAAGCTCTGAATGACGGAGTCCAAACAGGAGAAACAGAGCTGCTCCGAGGAACTTGGGACTGAGACACCTGGCGGCGAGCCGTTCTCCGCTCTCTTAGACGATTGTCCAGGCGGATGGCCAAGGCTATGAGGGACTCGAGATCTCCAGCTGGTTCTCGGGTGGCTAACTCATCTTGAAGGGGCTCAGATAACCCTCCCTGAAAGCAGACCCTCAGCGCTTCATCATTCCATCCGCTCCTTGCTGCTATGGTCCGAAAATCAATGGCGAAATCTGCCGTGCTTCGGGAGCCCTGACGGAGAGACAGTAGGCGCTTGGAAGCCTCCCGCCCACTGACAGGATGATCGAACACCCGCTTGAACTCTTCTACAAATGCAGCGTGGGAATCACAACAGACCTCCTGGGACTGCCACACCGCAGAGGCCCAGGCGAGCGCCTTGTCTGAAAGAAGGGTAATGATGTAGGCAATCTTGGAACGGTCTGTGGGAAAACTTGAGGATTGGAGCTCGAAGGTGAGGGAGCATTGGGTGAGGAAACCCTGGCAAGAGCTTGGATCCCCAGAAAAGGGCTTGGGAGGTGGTAGTCGGGGCTCCGCCAACCGAGAAGGCCTGTCGTCACTGGGAGGTGACCTGGGGGAAGGAGAGGACCAAGGAGGCGTTCAAAGAGCTGGTGAAGGGGAACTCATCATTTCGGCCAGGAGTTGAGAATGTCTAGCCATCAGCTCCTCTTGTCGGCTGAGAACGGCTTCATGGCGCTGGAAAGAAGCCTCATGTCGAGTGATCACCGCCAACAGGTCCTGGGAACTGAGTGTTTCTGGGTCCATGATTGACTTGGTTATTCTGTCACAATGCCGTGCTAGAACTCCGGTCTCAGATGTGGAGAGCTGGGGGTAATACCCCTTAGCCACAGAGGAGGTGTAGTAGGACCCAAATGAAACACCCAAGGCAATACTCCAGGCCAGTAGATTTAATGTAAAAACAAAGGTTCTTCGCCATTCACAAATAGTCCAACAAAAGTTCTTCTCAGAAAGAGGTATGTTAACAAAACAGGAGGCAAAACAAAATAACTCCACGAGGGGAGAAAAACAAACTAAAGATAACTTAGAAAACCTTACTTGGAAAGACACGGTGGAACAAAGCAGGAGACACATAGCCAGGACTCAATAACCAAGTGAGAAACAAGGGGAAAACACACAGCTAAAATACACAAGGGGAAACAAGGCACAGGTGACCTGGATCAAGCTAATTAGGACACACGAGGAAGAACTAAGGCAGAGGGGAACACAGATGACCTCTAGAGGCCCGGAGACAAACAGGAGGCAGGAAGCTGACAGTTAGCGTTCTTGGAAAGGCCTGGATTCACCTCAGTCTCTCATTAAACCTCTCTGTATTGGAGCCAACCTGCCCCAACCCAACCCAACACAGGCCTTGTTGCTTCCTCCGTTTCCAGTAAACGCCTACAGACAACCAGCCTTGTCTGAAGGCCAACTTTCTGCCGTCAACACCCTCCAATGGAGGCCCATAAAGAGGTCTCTGTCCTGTTCTGGGGGTGCTGAGAAGAAACAGACGCCGATTCCCTCCCCTTGGAGCGTCCACACACAGCGCAGAGTTAGAGAGAGGCCTGCTTGAGTTCTGGAGATTAGTGTCCGGCTTTGCTGACGCTCCGGGTTTCGCAAAACTGCTACCAGAGCGCTCTTATCTATTTGGGTAATTTATTACGGACCGTACTTTTTGGTTACCGTCCTTCATGTTTAGCCCCAGTGTACCCTGTTACCGCTGTGCTGTGGGGAGAACGTAATTTGGTAGCAGCGGTGGGATCTGGGATCTGTGGTGTGATGACCCCAAAGAGCCTTTAGAGCCGGCTGACTCTCCTGTGGTTCCGACCTCAGCCACAGCAGATCAACACACAGAGTACACAAGTGAACATTTTCAAATAAGCCATTTCTTAATCAAAATGTAAAGCCTGTTAAGAGGCCAATGTTGTGTGTATACAGTAAATACTGTACAGTGGCTTTGGACCTCTTTCAAGTATTTGCAACTATAAGTCAGTATACTTAATTGAAACTGTGAAATTGAAATTGGCTAGTTTGTGGAGGCTGTGAATGCTCTCCCTTATGGAAGCCCCCTCCCAGATGGAATCTAAACAAGCTTGAAGTTCAAAAACTATGAACCACAACTAACCTGACTGGTGCAAAATGAATACCTCCCAGACTCAAGAGATTTATTTGATCAGAGCTCAAATGGAGACATGACAAACCATATACCTTTCTTAAAGTCCTTCAATTCCTTTGTTTCAATGGTAAAACATTTCAGAATGTCTTTTTTTCCCAATGGGGTTCTCTGAGCTTTAAAATACCCCAATAACTCAACGCAGTGTTCACACATCGTCTCAATCAAAAAAACCTTATTTGTCTGTCACAGTATGACACCAGAACACATACAGGACATAAATCATGCAAACTACCATGTGCGTGTTTGAGTCCGTGATAATACGGTTAAATGTACTACCTTGGTCTGTCAAGGGACAACAAATAGGAGACCTCTCTGACAGCTACTAAAGTCTTGTTGAAACGCCCTCTTTCTGACAAGACGTTACTTGAACTGTTTTTCCACAGACATGTCTTAGTCACAGACAGGGTACAGATGTAGGACCTTAATTTGAGCCAGTTTGATACAGCAGGAAAATAATCCTGCAGAAACAGCAAATGTGAATTATTATGTGGATTATAATGAATGAACATTTTTGTAGGGGTTGATCAAGGGCAAATCAAGTCTGACATTTCAAAGTGGAAATTACAAACTTTAGAAGCTTTTTTAAACCTCAAATACATTACATTTGTGTCAAGAACTGCACCGCTGCTGGGTTTTTCATGCTCAACAGTTTCCTGTGTGTATCATGAATGGCCCATCACCCAAAGGACATCCAGCCAACTTGACACAACTCAGGCTGTTCTAGGTGTTCTTAATTTTTTGTAAACTCAGTGTATGTTGTAGGAGGAGGAGCAGGGGCGGACTTAGTGATTTGGAGGCCCCCGGAAGACGCCAGTCTGACTACCCCACCCCCTCTTCTGCCTAATGGTAAGTCCATCACTGAGGAGTAAAAGGGGGAGAGAGTGATTCAAGAAAGTGAGGACACACAAACTACATTACAGTACATTTCCAATTCAGGTAATTGTTGTTTGCTTCACTGGATGATTACGAGCTTGTAGCTAGCTACACTGTCATCCCATTGTTGGATTCCTAGTGTGAGAAAAAGTGCATTTGGACAAGGGATTGCTTGTTTTAGCTTCAAAAGTCTATGAGTAAGTGCATACCTTTTGTGTATGCATGTCAAGTACAGGGGACAGGGGAGGGGGCACATTTCTGTGTGGGGCAGGGCAGTAGATGAGGCTGGTTAGGGCCACCTGTACCTATTCAACACCTTAAGTGCTCTCAGTTATTTTCTGTAACTCCAGGGTTGGGGAACGGGTAGTAAAGGAAGCCTTTGTCTGGACTGACAGACAGACAGAAGCCTTTACCTCTCTTCCTCAACACTGAAGGTTATTTGAATTCAGGCATCCTGTTTCAGTAGATCTCTCTCTACTCTCTCTGCCTGGCTGGCTGGAACCGCCAACAAGCTAAGAAGTTAGTATTTGCCTCTCTGGCATGTTGTTCCCTACTGGCTCAGTGGATGAATTACGACGTGACACACTCTCGTCTGTACTTCTGGGCAGGTGCTCCCATTGAGATAAATCACTGTGGTTGAATCTCAAATAGCACCCTATTCCCTATAAAGTGCACTATTTTGACCAGGGCCCATAGGACTTAAGTCAAACGTTTTGTCCTATAAAGGGAATTGGGTGCCATTTGGGACGCTACCCGTGTTACCCTGCAGGGGCTGGGGCTGCAGTGAGCTCCTACTGTAGTTGTGTTTGAGACCCTTCATCAGGATGCTGAGGATTTGGACTCAAACTTTGAAACATATATTATTCTTTATGTACAACAGACAAAGGGATGAGGATGACCTAAAACATAGGACAGTAGCTAGTATGCAAAGACACAGTTCTCTTTTATTCTGATTCAACTTGGTGACTTCCGCAGTTCTTCAAACCAAGTGCAAATGATCTAAGGGACATTAGATAAATCTTGATTCATCTGTTGATTTGCAACAGCCTTTAATTTGACTGATGGCTGCTTCTGTCCTTTCATGAATTAATTCCTTACAATAATTCACAGGAACTGTTAAATCCTCCCATTACCAGAGTGAAGACTTGAACCAACACTGTAAAAAACAACAGAATGACACCCAATCAGCATGCTCGGGATCAACCCCATCTTTCCACACTAACCAATCAGCATGCTCAGGATCGGCGTCCCTTCTAACGCTAACCAATCAGCACATTCAGGAACAGCACGCTAACCAAGCCAAACAAAGATAAAAACAAATGGCTGATCTGGAAAATCCATTTAATCAACACATTCCAAGGCCAGACTGATTGCCTGGTAAACTGGACCGCATCTGTTTGTGTAAAGGAGTGGTGCTGGCTGCAGCTCCACCACACAAAACCTTGGGGCAGAATCCTGCTAAGCTCAATGCTGCAATTTACAACTGCCTCCCTCTCTCAAAAATAATAAATAGCAGTCCTGCTGGTCTGGAATGAGTGGGGATCTGTTTTTATTTTCCTCTCGTTGTGTTGTCGTTGAGGTTCTGGGAACAGAAGGCTGGATTTTGGATACTAATTAGTAACCCCCTCTAACATGTTGGCAGAGAAGGAAGACTGTCTTCCCTCTTACCAGACTTGTGGGTTCACACAGAGGATGCCCATTTCCACAATGCCACAATCCGCTGCACATTATAAGCACTGTCTCAAAGCAAAGCAAAGTGCTGTGCTTTAACACTGTCTCAGAGCAAGCTAGCCCTGTACTGTACTGTTGAGGAATGAATGCATCTTTCCCCAAATTCCCATTCTTTCCCCAAAGAGTTTCCCTAAATTCCCCCATTCCAGACCAGCGATATGCTCCAGGCATTTTATTCTTAGGTCTTTGGTGCGTCTAGCCATATCCATGAGTACCCAAGAGGCCCAGCTAGCCAGGCACTAACTGATGCAGCATCCCTCCCTAGGAACCCTGTGCCTGGTTTTCCTTAGTTCTCATTCATCCTGGTTCCTCCTGGTTCTTCCATAATGGAAACTAGTCATAAACCGAGCAGGAACAGTCCCATAGCTAGCTCTGTACTGAGTCACGGTCAGCCAGGCATAAAGGCAGCATTCATCCCTTTCTGCTAGTGATGGGGGAAAAAATTGATACAGTTACATATCGGGATATTATTTTTGCGCCAGTTGGCTGTACCAGCACCAAACCTCTAGTATTTTTCCTTCATAGCTTGTTCTCCATCTTCTTTTTAAATAGGGAGCCAATTTGTTTTTAGCAATTTTATTTCCATGACTGATCTATAATAGTTTTCTTGGGCCTCCCGAGTGGCACAGCGGTCTAAGGCACTGCATCGCAGTGCTTGAGGCGTCACTACAGACCCGGCTTCGATCCCAGGCTGTGTCACAACCGGCCGTGATCAGGAGTCCCATAGAGCTGTGCACAATTGGCCCAGCGTCGTCCGGGTTAGGGGAGGGTTAGGCCGGGGGGGCTTTTACTTGGCTCATCCCGCTCTAGCAACTCCTTGTGGCGGGCCGGGCGCCTGCAGGCTGACTTCGGTCGTCAGTTGAACGGTATTTCCTCCGACACATTGGTGCGGCTGGCTTCCGGGTTAAGCGGGCGGGTGTTAAGAAGCGTGGTTTGGCGGGTCATGTTTTGGAAGACGCATGACTCGACCTTCAATTCCCGAGGTCGTTGGGGAGTTGCAGCGTTGAGACAAGATCGAAAAAGGGGGAAAAATAAAAAAACATTTGTTTTCTCATGGCTCTCTCTTGTCCCTCTGCAGCAGACATTATGGTTTGGAACATTGAATCGCAATAAAATCACAGTATCGAATCGCAATAGATATAGAATCGTGAGAATCACAATACATACCCCAGCCCTACTTCAAATCAAATCAAATCAAATTGTATTTGTTACATGCGCCGAATACAACAGGTGTAGACCTTACCGTGAAATGCTTACTTACAAGCCCTTAACCAACAATGCAGTTCAAGAAATAGAGTTAAGAAAATATTTACTAAATAAACTAAAGTCAAAAATAAAAAGTAACACAATACAATTACATAACAATAACAAGGCTACATACAGGGGGTACCGGTACCGAGTCAATGTGCGGGGGTACAGGTTAGTTGAGGTAGTTTGTACATGTAGGTTGGGATAAAGTGACTATGCATAGATAATAAACAGCGAGTAGTAGCAGTGTAAAAACAAAGGTGGGGGGGGGTCAATGTCTGTCTGTCTATCTTCCTTGCCTGCCTCCGAGAGAACAGTCTATGACTTGGGTGACTGGAGTCTTTGACAATTCTTTGCTCCTTCCTCTGACACCGCCTAGTATATACAGTGGGGAAAAAAAGTATTTAGTCAGCCACCAATTGTGCAAGTTCTCCAACTTAAAAAGATGAGAGAGGCCTGTAATTTTCATCATAGGTACACGTCAACAATGACAGACAAATTGAGATTTTTTTTTCCTGAAAATCACATTGTAGGATTTTTAATGAATTTATTTGCAAATTATGGTGGAAAATAAGTATTTGGTCACCTACAAACAAGCAAGATTTCTGGCTCTCACAGACCTGTAACTTCTTCTTTAAGAGGCTCCTCTGTCCTCCACTCGTTACCTGTATTAATGGCACCTGTTTGAACTTGTTATCAGTATAAAAGACACCTGTCCACAACCTCAAACAGTCACACTCCAAACTCCACTATGGCCAAGACCAAAGAGCTGTCAAAGGACACCAGAAACAAAATTGTAGACCTGCACCAGGCTGGGAAGACTGAATCTTCAATAGGTAAGCAGCTTGGTTTGAAGAAATCAACTGTGGGAGCAATTATTAGGAAATGGAAGACATACAAGACCACTGATAATCTCCCTCGATCTGGGGCTCCACGCAAGATCTCACCCCGTGGGGTCAAAATGATCACAAGAACGGTGAGCAAAAATCCCAGAACCACACGGGGGGACCTAGTGAATGACCTGCAGAGAGCTGGGACCAAAGTAACAAAGCCTACCATCAGTAACACACTACGCCGCCAGGGACTCAAATCCTGCAGTGCCAGACGTGTCCCCCTGCTTAAGCCAGTACATGTCCAGGCCCGTCTGAAGTTTGCTAGAGTGCATTTGGATGATCCAGAAGAGGATTGGGAGAATGTCATATGGTCAGATGAAACCAAAATAGAACTTTTTGGTAAAAACTCAACTCGTCGTGTTTGGAGGACAAAGAATGCTGAGTTGCATCCAAAGAACACCATACCTACTGTGAAGCATGGGGGTGGAAACATCATGCTTTGGGGCTGTTTTTCTGCAAAGGGACCAGGATAACTGATCCGTGTAAAGGAAATAATTAATGGGGCCATGTATCGTGAGATTTTGAGTGAAAACCTCCTTCCATCAGCAAGGGCATTGAAGATGAAACGTTGCTGGGTCTTTCAGCATGACAATGATCCCAAACACACCGCCCGGGCAACGAAGGAGTGGCTTCGTAAGAAGCATTTCAAGGTCCTGGAGTGGCCTAGCCAGTCTCCAGATCTCAACCCCATAGAAAATCTTTGGAGGGAGTTGAAAGTCTGTGTTGCCCAGCGACAGCCCCAAAACATCACTGCTCTAGAGGAGATCTGCATGGAGGAATGGGCCAAAATACCAGCAACAGTGTGTGAAAACCTTGTGAAGACTTACAGAAAACGTTTGACCTGTGTCATTGCCAACAAAGGGTACATAACAAAGTATTGAGAAACTTTTGTTATTGACCAAATACTTATTTTCCACCATAATTTGCAAATAAATTCATAAAAAATCCTACAATGTGATCTTCTGGATTTTCTTTTCTCATTTTGTCTGTCATAGTTGACGTGTACCTATGATGAAAATTACAGGCCTCTCTCATCTTTTTAAGTGGGAGAACTTGCACATTTGGTGGCTGACTAAATACTTTTTTTCCCCACTGTAGGTCCTGGATGGCAGGAAGCTTGGCCCTAGTGATGTATTGGGCCGTACGCACTACCCTCTGTAGCGCCTTACAGTCGGATGCCGAGCAGTTGCCTACCAGAGTAGGACTAGTCCCAGAGCTGTAAATATGACAGCTCTGACAAAATGACCCATTACGTTCCATGCAAACAGTGATGAAGGGTCTCAGTGCGGAGGCGTCATGTTGAGGCAGACAGGAAGCAGAACCCCTGACATACTGTAGTGTGGGTAACAAAGCGACACACAACACTGACATATGAAACCGCCACTTAATTTGCAGAGCAATAAATGCGTAATTAGGGTGATTTTGGCACCGGCGGAGGAAGATCAGGGGCTTGATGAATTAGGGGAGCACTGACAAGATCAAATCACGTTAATCATTGCAGTTGGAGTACGGACTCGGTTTTCAACCCCACTCGTCCTCCTTCCTGGTTTGTTTAGTAATGAATAGCTTTTCCGCTGCTTGAAAAATGTATTGTATCACCATCAGATTTGGGAATGTAAATGGGACAGAAGTCCCACAAACCTATTGATTTGTTTTATCCATCCATTAGTGTTTTTTAAGATAAGCAGATGAGGGAGAGGAAGGCTGGCAATGTTAACCAGAGGAGGGAGAGGAAGGCTGGTAATGTTAACCAGAGGAGGGAGAGGAAGGCTGGTAATGTTAACCAGAGGAGGGAGAGGAAGGCTGGTAATGTTAACCAGATGAGTGAGAGGAAGGCTGGTAATGTTAACCAGATGAGTGAGAGGAAGGCTGGTAATGTTAACCAGATGAGTGAGAGGAAGGCTGGTAATGTTAAGTAGACTAAACTTTTTCTGGGACGGACAACAAATAAAAAGGTGTGGACTGAAAATAAATGTCAGTGTGGGTGGAGACTGAACGACAAAAATAAATACAATTGGGCCAAAGTTCTGTCTGTCTGTCTATCTTCCTTGCCTGCCTGCCTCCCTATCTGTCTGTCTGACAGATCCCTTTCTGTGATCCTCTAATGTGAAGAGGATGTTTCCCTGGCAGTTTGCTCCCTAGTGTTGCAGCGCACCATGCCAGGAGGACCACAGAGCTTTCCAAGTCCCACACCATGAAACGTAAGGAGGGGAGAGACGGGCGGAAATGTAACATTCTGTTGTATTGATGCTAAACTGGCTGGTTCTTTCTTTTCTCCTTTCTCACTCAGTATCATTTAACATTTAACATTTTTAACATTTAGTATCATCTGTCTTTGATATGGACCTGGCTTTCTCTCTCTCCATTTGGAAAGGCTTCTCTCTCTCTCTAGCTCGGATGAAAGCAGGGAAGGATGGAGGGATCACTGAGGGTGAATCACTACAGGGTGATGACTGACCTGCTCATTCACATTCTTGTAAAGATGCACTTAAGAAAATAATCAAGTAGATTATTTCATTTAATTGAAGATAAGGTTAAACAAACAGAAACAACGGCCCAACGTTTCAGCTAGATGCATTTGTCATGAACACTCCCATTCTGCCTTGCTGTGCAACACAGCTGGTGTGAATCTGAACTTAAAACTCAATCCACCACTTTATGAATTACTGAATAGTAAGTCTTATTTACCCATGCATGGTGTGGAGGGGGTGTGGCTCGTAATGGTACCTCCCTTCATGGTGACGCATGTCGATCGGGATCGGTGTGTGAAACGTGGGGAAGAGATGGTGAGGACCTGTGAGAAGAAAGAGAGGAGAGATGGGGGACAGAGGGAGAGAGGGAGGAGACAGGGCAAGGAGGGAGATAAGAAAGAGACGGGCACTTCAATAAAGACTTTCAAGTGAAATATTTCAAACGGTAAAAACCTAAAGCTACAATGCAGAAAACATGAACCACCTCAAAGAGCAGGCTGAGCAGTTTCGTGTTAAATATTGGCACTATCACACAGGAACAAGATTGGCTAAATAAATAATCAAAGTGGTCCTAAGGAATCCTACTACATCTCAAACAAGAGAGATGAGAAAGATCACATTGGGCCTTTGACAAAGACCTGCTGCGATCCAGCCCTTTGAACTTGGTGTGTGTGTGTGTGTGCGTGTGTTTGTGTGTGTGTGTGTGTGTGTGTGTGTGTGTGTGTGTGTGTGTGTGGAGGTGCCCATTTGAAGGAGAGCTACAGTTTGGACATAAACAAGGAACGAGAGTCGTGAGAGGAAAACCTCTGACTCCCACTACACTTGAGATGCTCACCTCACCTCACCTCACCTCAGCTCAGCTCAGCTCAGCTCAGCTACAAGCAGCAGCTAAACCATTATTACCCTCCAAACTAGTAGTGGTTATTGTCCTACAAACAAGTAGTGGTTATTATCCTACACACTAGCAGTGGTTATTATTATACAAACTAGTAGTATTTATTACCCTACAAACTAGTAGTGATTATTACTCTACACACTAGTAATGGTTATTATCCTACAAACTAGTAGTAGTTATTATCCTACACACTAATAGTGGTTATTACCCTACAAACTAGTAGTGGTTATTATCCTACAAACTAGTAGTGGTTATTATCTTACACACTAGTAGTGGTTATTATCCTACAAACTAGTAGTGGTTATTATACTACACACTAGTAGTGGTTATTATCCTACAAACTAGTAGTGGTTATTATCCTACAAACTAGTAGTGGTTATTACCCTACAAACTAGTAGTGGTTATTACTCTACACACTAGTAATGGTTATTATCCTACAAACTAGTAGTGGTTATTACCTTACACACTAGTAGTGGTTATTACTCTACACACTAGTAATTGTTATTATCCTACAAACTAGTAGTGGTTATTATCCTACACACTAAAAGTGGTTATTACCCTACACACTAGTAGTGGTTATTATCCTACACACTAGTAATGGTTATTACCCTACACACTAGTAATGTTTTTTACCCTACACACTAGTAGTGGTTATTACACTACACACTAGTATTGGTTATTACCCTACAAACTAGTGGTTATTACACTACACACTAGTAGTGGTTATTACCCTACAAACTAGTGGTTATTACACTACACACTAGTAGTGGTTATTACCCTACAAACTAGTGGTTATTACCCTAAACACTAGTAGTGGTTATTATCCTACAAACTAGTGGTTATTACACTACACACTAGTAGTGGTTATTACCCCTACAAACTAGTGGTTATTACCCTAAACACTAGTAGTGGTTATTATCCTACAAACTAGTAGTGGTTATTACCCTACACACTAGTAGTGGTTATTACACTACACACTAGTAGTGGTTATTACTCTACAAACTAGTAGTGGTTATTACCCTACAAACTAGTAGTGGTTATTATCCTACACACTAAAAGTGGTTATTACCCTACACACTAGTAGTGGTTATTACACTACACACTAGTAGTGGTTATTATCCTACAAACTAGTGGTTGTTACACTACACACTAGTAGTGGTTATTACCCTACAAACTAGTGGTTATTACCCTAAACACTAGTAGTGGTTATTACCCTACAAACTAGTGGTTATTACCCTAAACACTAGTAGTGGTTATTATCCTACAAACTAGTAGTGGTTATTACCCTACACACTAGTAGTGGTTATTACCCTACAAACTAGTGGTTGTTACCCTAAACACTAGTAGTGGTTATTATCCTACAAACTAGTAGTGGTTATTACCCTACACACTAGTAGTGGTTATTACACTACATACTAGTAGTGGTTATTACCCTACAAACTAGTAGTGGTTATTATCCTACACACTAAAAGTGGTTATTACCCTACAAACTAGTAGTGGTTATTATCCTACAAACTAGTAGTGGTTATTATCCTACACAATAAAAGTGGTTATTACCCTACAAACTAGTAGTGGTTATTACCCTACAAACTAGTAGTGGTTATTATCCTACACACTAAAAGTGGTTATTATCCTACAAACTAGTAGTGGTTATTACCCTACAAACAAGTAGTGGTTATTACTTTACACACTATTAGTGGTTATTACTCTACACACTAGTAATGGTTATTATCCTACAAACTAGTAGTGGTTATTATCCTACACACTAAAAGTGGTTATTACCCTACACACTAGTAGTGGTTATTATCCTACACACTAGTAATGGTTATTACCCTACACACTAGTAATGTTTTTTACCCTACACACTAGTGGTTATTACACTACACACTAGTAGTGGTTATTATCCTACAAACTAGTGGTTATTACACTACACACTAGTAGTGGTTATTACCCTACAAACTAGTGGTTATTACCCTAAACACTAGTAGTGGTTATTATCCTACAAACTAGTAGTGGTTATTACCCTACACACTAGTAGTGGTTATTACACTACACACTAGTAGTGGTTATTACTCTACAAACTAGTAGTGGTTATTACCCTACAAACTAGTAGTGGTTATTATCCTACAAACTAGTAGTGGTTATTATCCTACACACTAAAAGTGGTTATTATCCTACACACTAGTAGTGGTTATTATCCTACACACTAGTAGTGGTTATTACTCTACAAACTAGTAGTGGTTATTACCCTACAAACTAGTAGTGGTTATTATCCTACACACTAAAAGTGGTTATTACCCTACACACTAGTAGTGGTTATTATCCTACAAACTAGTGGTTGTTACACTACACACTAGTAGTGGTTATTACCCTACAAACTAGTGGTTATTACCCTAAACACTAGTAGTGGTTATTACCCTACAAACTAGTGGTTATTACCCTAAACACTAGTAGTGGTTATTACTCTACACACTAGTAATGGTTATTATCCTACAAACTAGTAGTGGTTATTACCTTACACACTAGTAGTGGTTATTACTCTACACACTAGTAATTGTTATTATCCTACAAACTAGTAGTGGTTATTATCCTACACACTAAAAGTGGTTATTACCCTACACACTAGTAGTGGTTATTATCCTACACACTAGTAATGGTTATTACCCTACACACTAGTAATGTTTTTTACCCTACACACTAGTAGTGGTTATTACACTACACACTAGTATTGGTTATTACCCTACAAACTAGTGGTTATTACACTACACACTAGTAGTGGTTATTACCCCTACAAACTAGTGGTTATTACACTACACACTAGTAGTGGTTATTACCCTACAAACTAGTGGTTATTACCTAAACACTAGTAGTGGTTATTATCCTACAAACTAGTGGTTATTACACTACACACTAGTAGTGGTTATTACCCTACAAACTAGTGGTTATTACCCTAAACACTAGTAGTGGTTATTATCCTACAAACTAGTAGTGGTTATTACCCTACACACTAGTAGTGGTTATTACACTACACACTAGTAGTGGTTATTACTCTACAAACTAGTAGTGGTTATTACCCTGCAAACTAGTAGTGGTTATTATCCTACACACTAAAAGTGGTTATTACCCTACACACTAGTAGTGGTTATTACACTACACACTAGTAGTGGTTATTATCCTACAAACTAGTGGTTGTTACACTACACACTAGTAGTGGTTATTACCCTACAAACTAGTGGTTATTACCCTAAACACTAGTAGTGGTTATTACCCTACAAACTAGTGGTTATTACCCTAAACACTAGTAGTGGTTATTATCCTACAAACTAGTAGTGGTTATTACCCTACACACTAGTAGTGGTTATTACCCTACAAACTAGTGGTTGTTACCCTAAACACTAGTAGTGGTTATTATCCTACAAACTAGTAGTGGTTATTACCCTACACACTAGTAGTGGTTATTACACTACATACTAGTAGTGGTTATTACCCTACAAACTAGTAGTGGTTATTATCCTACACACTAAAAGTGGTTATTACCCTACAAACTAGTAGTGGTTATTATCCTACAAACTAGTAGTGGTTATTATCCTACACACTAAAAGTGGTTATTACCCTACAAACTAGTAGTGGTTATTATCCTACACACTAGTAATGGTTATTACCCTACACACTAGTAATGTTTTTTACCCTACACACTAGTGGTTATTACACTACACACTAGTAGTGGTTATTATCCTACAAACTAGTGGTTATTACACTACACACTAGTAGTGGTTATTACCCTACAAACTAGTGGTTATTACCCTAAACACTAGTAGTGGTTATTATCCTACAAACTAGTAGTGGTTATTACCCTACACACTAGTAGTGGTTATTACACTACACACTAGTAGTGGTTATTACTCTACAAACTAGTAGTGGTTATTACCCTACAAACTAGTAGTGGTTATTATCCTACAAACTAGTAGTGGTTATTATCCTACACACTAAAAGTGGTTATTATCCTACACACTAGTAGTGGTTATTATCCTACACACTAGTAGTGGTTATTACTCTACAAACTAGTAGTGGTTATTACCCTACAAACTAGTAGTGGTTATTATCCTACACACTAAAAGTGGTTATTACCCTACACACTAGTAGTGGTTATTATCCTACAAACTAGTGGTTGTTACACTACACACTAGTAGTGGTTATTACCCTACAAACTAGTGGTTATTACCCTAAACACTAGTAGTGGTTATTACCCTACAAACTAGTGGTTATTACCCTAAACACTAGTAGTGGTTATTATCCTACAAACTAGTAGTGGTTATTATACTACACACTAGTAGTGGTTATTATCCTACAAACTAGTAGTGGTTATTATCCTACAAACTAGTAGTGGTTATTACCATACAAACTAGTAGTGGTTATTACTCTACACACTAGTAATGGTTATTATCCTACAAACTAGTAGTGGTTATTACCTTACACACTAGTAGTGGTTATTACTCTACACACTAGTAATTGTTATTATCCTACAAACTAGTAGTGGTTATTATCCTACACACTAAAAGTGGTTATTACCCTACACACTAGTAGTGGTTATTATCCTACACACTAGTAATGGTTATTACCCTACACACTAGTAATGTTTTTTACCCTACACACTAGTAGTGGTTATTACACTACACACTAGTATTGGTTATTACCCTACAAACTAGTGGTTATTACACTACACACTAGTAGTGGTTATTACCCTACAAACTAGTGGTTATTACACTACACACTAGTAGTGGTTATTACCCTACAAACTAGTGGTTATTACCCTAAACACTAGTAGTGGTTATTATCCTACAAACTAGTGGTTATTACACTACACACTAGTAGTGGTTATTACCCTACAAACTAGTGGTTATTACCCTAAACACTAGTAGTGGTTATTATCCTACAAACTAGTAGTGGTTATTACCCTACACACTAGTAGTGGTTATTACACTACACACTAGTAGTGGTTATTACTCTACAAACTAGTAGTGGTTATTACCCTACAAACTAGTAGTGGTTATTATCCTACACACTAAAAGTGGTTATTACCCTACACACTAGTAGTGGTTATTACACTACACACTAGTAGTGGTTATTATCCTACAAACTAGTGGTTGTTACACTACACACTAGTAGTGGTTATTACCCTACAAACTAGTGGTTATTACCCTAAACACTAGTAGTGGTTATTACCCTACAAACTAGTGGTTATTACCCTAAACACTAGTAGTGGTTATTATCCTACAAACTAGTAGTGGTTATTACCCTACACACTAGTAGTGGTTATTACCCTACAAACTAGTGGTTGTTACCCTAAACACTAGTAGTGGTTATTATCCTACAAACTAGTAGTGGTTATTACCCTACACACTAGTAGTGGTTATTACACTACATACTAGTAGTGGTTATTACCCTACAAACTAGTAGTGGTTATTATCCTACACACTAAAAGTGGTTATTACCCTACAAACTAGTAGTGGTTATTATCCTACAAACTAGTAGTGGTTATTATCCTACACACTAAAAGTGGTTATTACCCTACAAACTAGTAGTGGTTATTACCCTACAAACTAGTAGTGGTTATTATCCTACACACTAAAAGTGGTTATTATCCTACAAACTAGTAGTGGTTATTACCCTACAAACAAGTAGTGGTTATTACTTTACACACTATTAGTGGTTATTACTCTACACACTAGTAATGGTTATTATCCTACAAACTAGTAGTGGTTATTATCCTACACACTAAAAGTGGTTATTACCCTACACACTAGTAGTGGTTATTATCCTACACACTAGTAATGGTTATTACCCTACACACTAGTAATGTTTTTTACCCTACACACTAGTGGTTATTACACTACACACTAGTAGTGGTTATTATCCTACAAACTAGTGGTTATTACACTACACACTAGTAGTGGTTATTACCCTACAAACTAGTGGTTATTACCCTAAACACTAGTAGTGGTTATTATCCTACAAACTAGTAGTGGTTATTACCCTACACACTAGTAGTGGTTATTACACTACACACTAGTAGTGGTTATTATCCTACAAACTAGTAGTGGTTATTACCCTACACACTAGTAGTGGTTATTACACTACACACTAGTAGTGGTTATTACTCTACAAACTAGTAGTGGTTATTACCCTACAAACTAGTAGTGGTTATTATCCTACACACTAAAAGTGGTTATTACCCTACACACTAGTAGTGGTTATTACACTACACACTAGTAGTGGTTATTATCCTACAAACTAGTGGTTGTTACACTACACACTAGTAGTGGTTATTACCCTACAAACTAGTGGTTATTACCCTAAACACTAGTAGTGGTTATTACCCTACAAACTAGTGGTTATTACCCTAAACACTAGTAGTGGTTATTATCCTACAAACTAGTAGTGGTTATTACCCTACACACTAGTAGTGGTTATTACCCTACAAACTAGTGGTTGTTACCCTAAACACTAGTAGTGGTTATTATCCTACAAACTAGTAGTGGTTATTACCCTACACACTAGTAGTGGTTATTACACTACATACTAGTAGTGGTTATTACCCTACAAACTAGTAGTGGTTATTATCCTACACACTAAAAGTGGTTATTACCCTACAAAATAGTAGTGGTTATTATCCTACAAACTAGTAGTGGTTATTAACATACACACTAAAAGTGGTTATTACACTACAAACTAGTAGTGGTTATTACCCTACAAACTAGTAGTGGTTATTATCCTACACACTAAAAGTGGTTATTATCCTACAAACTAGTAGTGGTTATTACCCTACAAACAAGTAGTGGTTATTACTTTACACACTATTAGTGGTTATTACTCTACACACTAGTAATGGTTATTATCCTACAAACTAGTAGTGGTTATTATCCTACACACTAAAAGTGGTTATTACCCTACACACTAGTAGTGGTTATTATCCTACACACTAGTAATGGTTATTACCCTACACACTAGTAATGTTTTTACCCTACACACTAGTGGTTATTACACTACACACTAGTAGTGGTTATTATCCTACAAACTAGTGGTTATTACACTACACACTAGTAGTGGTTATTACCCTACAAACTAGTGGTTATTACCCTAAACACTAGTAGTGGTTATTATCCTACAAACTAGTAGTGGTTATTACCCTACACACTAGTAGTGGTTATTACACTACACACTAGTAGTGGTTATTACTCTACAAACTAGTAGTGGTTATTACCCTACAAACTAGTAGTGGTTATTATCCTACAAACTAGTAGTGGTTATTATCCTACACACTAAAAGTGGTTATTATCCTACACACTAGTAGTGGTTATTATCCTACACACTAGTAGTGGTTATTACTCTACAAACTAGTAGTGGTTATTACCCTACAAACTAGTAGTGGTTATTATCCTACACACTAAAAGTGGTTATTACCCTACACACTAGTAGTGGTTATTATCCTACAAACTAGTGGTTGTTACACTACACACTAGTAGTGGTTATTACCCTACAAACTAGTGGTTATTACCCTAAACACTAGTAGTGGTTATTACCCTACAAACTAGTGGTTATTACCCTAAACACTAGTAGTGGTTATTATCCTACAAACTAGTGGTTATTACACTACACACTAGTAGTGGTTATTACCCTACAAACTAGTGGTTATTACCCTAAACACTAGTAGTGGTTATTATCCTACAAACTAGTAGTGGTTATTACCCTACACACTAGTAGTGGTTATTACACTACACACTAGTAGTGGTTATTACTCTACAAACTAGTAGTGGTTATTACCCTACAAACTAGTAGTGGTTATTATCCTACACACTAAAAGTGGTTATTACCCTACACACTAGTAGTGGTTATTACACTACACACTAGTAGTGGTTATTATCCTACAAACTAGTGGTTGTTACACTACACACTAGTAGTGGTTATTACCCTACAAACTAGTGGTTATTACCCTAAACACTAGTAGTGGTTATTACCCTACAAACTAGTGGTTATTACCCTAAACACTAGTAGTGGTTATTATCCTACAAACTAGTAGTGGTTATTACCCTACACACTAGTAGTGGTTATTACCCTACAAACTAGTGGTTGTTACCCTAAACACTAGTAGTGGTTATTATCCTACAAACTAGTAGTGGTTATTACCCTACACACTAGTAGTGGTTATTACACTACATACTAGTAGTGGTTATTACCCTACAAACTAGTAGTGGTTATTATCCTACACACTAAAAGTGGTTATTACCCTACAAACTAGTAGTGGTTATTATCCTACAAACTAGTAGTGGTTATTATCCTACACACTAAAAGTGGTTATTACCCCTACAAACTAGTAGTGGTTATTACCCTACAAACTAGTAGTGGTTATTATCCTACACACTAAAAGTGGTTATTATCCTACAAACTAGTAGTGGTTATTACCCTACAAACAAGTAGTGGTTATTACTTTACACACTATTAGTGGTTATTACTCTACACACTAGTAATGGTTATTATCCTACAAACTAGTAGTGGTTATTATCCTACACACTAAAAGTGGTTATTACCCTACACACTAGTAGTGGTTATTATCCTACACACTAGTAATGGTTATTACCCTACACACTAGTAATGTTTTTTACCCTACACACTAGTGGTTATTACACTACACACTAGTAGTGGTTATTATCCTACAAACTAGTGGTTATTACACTACACACTAGTAGTGGTTATTACCCTACAAACTAGTGGTTATTACCCTAAACACTAGTAGTGGTTATTATCCTACAAACTAGTAGTGGTTATTACCCTACACACTAGTAGTGGTTATTACACTACACACTAGTAGTGGTTATTATCCTACAAACTAGTAGTGGTTATTACCCTACACACTAGTAGTGGTTATTACACTACACACTAGTAGTGGTTATTACTCTACAAACTAGTAGTGGTTATTACCCTACAAACTAGTAGTGGTTATTATCCTACACACTAAAAGTGGTTATTACCCTACACACTAGTAGTGGTTATTACACTACACACTAGTAGTGGTTATTATCCTACAAACTAGTGGTTGTTACACTACACACTAGTAGTGGTTATTACCCTACAAACTAGTGGTTATTACCCTAAACACTAGTAGTGGTTATTACCCTACAAACTAGTGGTTATTACCCTAAACACTAGTAGTGGTTATTATCCTACAAACTAGTAGTGGTTATTACCCCTACACACTAGTAGTGGTTATTACCCTACAAACTAGTGGTTGTTACCTAAACACTAGTAGTGGTTATTATCCTACAAACTAGTAGTGGTTATTACCCTACACACTAGTAGTGGTTATTACACTACATACTAGTAGTGGTTATTACCCTACAAACTAGTAGTGGTTATTATCCTACACACTAAAAGTGGTTATTACCCTACAAACTAGTAGTGGTTATTATCCTACAAACTAGTAGTGGTTATTATCCTACACACTAAAAGTGGTTATTACCCTACAAACTAGTAGTGGTTATTACCCTACAAACTAGTAGTGGTTATTATCCTACACACTAAAAGTGGTTATTATCCTACACACTAGTAGTGGTTATTATCCTACACACTAGTAGTGGTTATTACTCTACAAACTAGTAGTGGTTATTACCCTACAAACTAGTAGTGGTTATTATCCTACACACTAAAAGTGGTTATTACCCTACACACTAGTAGTGGTTATTATCCTACAAACTAGTGGTTGTTACACTACACACTAGTAGTGGTTATTACCCTACAAACTAGTGGTTATTACCCTAAACACTAGTAGTGGTTATTACCCTACAAACTAGTGGTTATTACCCTAAACACTAGTAGTGGTTATTATCCTACAAACTAGTAGTGGTTATTACACTACACACTAGTAGTGGTTATTACCCTACAAACTAGTGGTTGTTACCCTAAACACTAGTAGTGGTTATTATCCTACAAACTAGTAGTGGTTATTACCCTACACACTAGTAGTGGTTATTACCCTACAAACTAGTGGTTGTTACCCTAAACACTAGTAGTGGTTATTATCCTACAAACTAGTAGTGGTTATTACCCTACACACTAGTAGTGGTTATTACACTACATACTAGTAGTGGTTATTACCCTACAAACTAGTAGTGGTTATTATCCTACACACTAAAAGTGGTTATTACCCTACAAACTAGTAGTGGTTATTATCCTACAAACTAGTAGTGGTTATTATCCTACACACTAAAAGTGGTTATTACCCTACAAACTAGTAGTGGTTATTACCCTACAAACTAGTAGTGGTTATTATCCTACACACTAAAAGTGGTTATTACCCTACAAACTAGTAGTGGTTATTATCCTACACACTAAAAGTGGTTATTATCCTACAAACTAGTAGTGGTTATTACCCTACAAACAAGTAGTGGTTATTACTTTACACACTATTAGTGGTTATTACTCTACACACTAGTAATGGTTATTATCCTACAAACTAGTAGTGATTATTATCCTACACACTAAAAGTGGTTATTACCCTACACACTAGTAGTGGTTATTATCCTACACACTAGTAATGGTTATTACCCTACACACTAGTAATGTTTTTTACCCTACACACTAGTAGTGGTTAATACACTACACACTAGTATTGGTTATTACCCTACAAACTAGTGGTTATTACACTACACACTAGTAGTGGTTATTACCCTACAAACTAGTGGTTATTATCCTAAACACTAGTAGTGGTTATTATCCTACAAACTAGTAGTGGTTATTACCCTACACACTAGTAGTGGTTATTACACTACACACTAGTAGTGGTTATTACTCTACAAACTAGTAGTGGTTATTACCCTACAAACTAGTAGTGGTTATTATCCTACACACTAAAAGTGGTTATTACCCTACACACTAGTAGTGGTTATTATCCTACACACTAGTAATGGTTATTACACTACACACTAGTAGTGGTTATTACACTACACACTAGTAGTGGTTATTACCCTAAACACTAGTAGTGGTTATTATCCTACACACTAGTAGTGGTTATTATCCTACACACTAGTAGTGGTTATTACCCTACACACTAGTAGTGGTTATTACATTACACACTAGTAGTGGTTATTACTCTACAAACTAGTAGTGGTTATTACCCTACACACATAATTAGTTCATTTTTTTGTGAGTGCCAAGGAAGGCATATATCGACGTTCTCTGGACCTTTTCAAACGTCCAAAGTTGAAGCCTATTTCTAGTGATCAGGCTGAGCTAAGGATGCTGTGCTCCTGCTCCATCCATACCTCCTTAGCATGGGGTGTAACTGTAATAGTTACAATTCCCATAATACTCCAGTAATTGAAACCTTAAGTTACAGACAGTCTGGCCTGGGTACTTTGTGTCCATTAATAGCTCTCTATCTGTAATGGGGGCGAAACACAGCTATTTCACCATGAATGTTTTTTTTATGTGAATTGCTCGAAAAATGCACAAATCAACAATTTCCTGCCATAAAAAGGTTCATAGCTCAGGGGACGTCTTGTTAAAAACAACAGACCTTCCTTAATTAGTGTGATGATTACAACCTCTCAGTCTATGCCTTTCTAGCCCCTCTCGCTAGCTCTCTGTATGAAGTTACAGTACAGCAGAAGAGGTCTGCTCCCAAAGAGCTCCCATTAAACACTTTCTAAGTTTTAACCAGTTCAGTTTTTCCTCCTTTAACATCCTCCCCTTTTAAATGTATGCAGAATAAAATCAAAGTGTGGATATTCAGCAAAAAATCCCACCCCAACAATGGCACTGGTTTACGTAAGTAAAAGCATTGGAGTCTTTTGAACTGAATCCAGGCTAGTGTGTGTGTGCATTGCAGTGAGGAGAAAGAGGAGGTGGAGAAAAAGAAGGAGGAGAAAGAGGAGGAGGAGAAAGAGGAGGAGGAGAAAGAGGAGAAAGAGGAGGAGAAAGAGGAGGAGGAAGAGGAGGAGGAGAAAGAGGAGGAGGAAAAAAAGAGGAGAAAGAGGAGGAGGATGAGGAGGAGAAAGAGGAGGAGGAGAAAGAGGAGGAGGAGAAAGAGGAGGGAGAAAGAAGAGGAGGAGAAAGAGGAGGAGAAAGAGGAGAAAGAGGAGGAGGACAAAGAGGAGGAGGAGAAAGAGGAGGAGGAGAAAGAGGAGAAAGAGGAGGAGGACAAAGAGGAGGAGGAGAAAGAGGAGGAGGAAGAGGAGGAGGAGAAAGAGGAGGAGGAAGAGAAGGAGGAGAAACAGGAGGAGGAGAAAGAGGAGGAGGCCAGGCCAGCTCCCTTGGATTGGCTGGTTGATCTCTGGACTCTCTGTATTAAGATTATTTGCGCTCCAGTGAGTCAGAGATGACCTGGGGAGCAAAGACCATAAAGGTCAGAGGTGGCACAGATCATTATCTCCTTCTGTGAGGGGGATAGGGGGATGAAGGAAGTAGGGAAGTATCCAATGAGTGTGTGTGTGTGTGTGTGTGTGTGTGTGATTTTAAGGAGAAGTTCTACCTACATGAGTCAGCATTCCTTTGAACTTGGTGAGTGTGTGTGTGTGTGTGTGTGTGTGTGTGTGCGTGTGTGTGTGTGTGTGTGTGTGTGTGTGTGTGTGTGTGTGTGTGTGCATTCTACCTACATGAGTCAGCATTCCTGGGTCATCACTAAAGCCACTAAAGCCCAGCAGAGCCCCCTGTCACTTTGATTGACAACCGCCACACTACAAAAGCTCAGCCCACGATCAGAGCACAAACTGAGGCAAAAGACAGATTGTTGTGGCCTTATACAGTGCCTTGCAAAAGTATTCATCCTCCTTGGCATTTTTCCTATTTTGTTGCATTACAATCTGTAATTTAACTGGATTTTTATTTGGATTTCATGTAATGGACATACACAAAATAGTCCAAGTTGGTGAAGTGAAATTAAAAAAATAACTTGTTTCAAAAAATTATAACAAATAAATAATGGAAATGTGGTGCGTGCATATGTATTCACCCCCTTTGCTATGAAGCCCCTAAATAAAATCTGGTGCAACCAATTACCTTCAGAAGTCACATAATTAGTTAAATAAAGTCCACCTGTGTGCAATCTCAGTGTCACATGATCTCAGTATATATACACCTGTTCTGAAAGGCCCCAGAGTCTGCAACACCACTAAGCAAGGGGCACCACCAAGCAAGCGGCACCATGAAGACCAAGGAGCTCTCCAAACAGGTCAGGGACAAAGTTGTGGAGAAGTACAGATCAGGGTTGGGTTAATTTTTTTTAGCAGAAACTTTGAACATCCCACGGAGCACCATTAAATCCATTATAAAAAAAATGGAAAGAATATGGCACCACAGCAAACCTGCCAAGAGAGGGCCGCCCACCAAAACCCATGGACCAGGCAAGGAAGGCATTAATCAGAGAGGCAACAAAGAGACCAAAGATAACCCTGAAGGAGCGGCAAAGCTCCACAGCGGAGATTGAAGTATCTGTCCATAGGACCACTTTAAGCCGTACACTCCACAGAGCTGGGCTTTACGGAAGAGTGGCCAGAAAAAGCCATTGCTTAAAGAAAGAAATAAGCAAACACATTTGGTGTTCGCCAAAAGGCATGTGGGAGACTCCCCAAACATACGGAAGAAGGTACTCTGGTCAGATGAGACTAAAATTGAGCTTTTTGGCCATCAAGGAAAACGTTATGTCTGGCGCAAGCCCTACACCTCTCATCACCCCGAGAACACCATCCCCACAGTGAAGCATGGTGGTGGCAGCATCATGCTGTGGAGATGTTTTTCATCGGCAGGGACTGGGAAACTGGTCAGAATTGAAGGAATGATGGATGGTGCTAAATACAGGGAAATTCTTGAGGGAAACCTGTTTCAGTCTTCCAGAGATTTGAGACTGGGACGGAGGTTCACCTTCCAGCAGGACCATGACCCTAAGCATACTGCTAAAGCAACACTCGAGTGGTTTAAGGGGAAACATTGAAATGTCTTGGAATGGCCTAGTCAAAGCCCAGACCTCAATCCAATTGAGAATCTGTGGTATGACTTAAAGATTGCTGTACACCAGCAGAACCCATCCAACTTGAAGGAGCTGGAGCAGTTTTGCCTTGAAGAATGGGCAAACATCTCAGTGGCTAGATGTGCCAAGTTTATAGAGACAGACCCCAATAGACCTGCAGCTGTAATTGCTGCAAAAGGTGGCTCTACAAAGTATTGACTTTGGGGGGGGGGGGGGGGAATAGTTATGCGCGCTCAAGTTTTCTGTTTTTTTGTCTTATTTCTTGTTTGTTTCACAGTAAAAAATATTGCATCTTCAAAGTGGTAGGCATGTTGTGTAAATCAAATGATACAAACCCCCCCAAAATCAATTTTAATTCCAGGTTGTAAGGCAACAAAATAGGAAAAATGCCAAGGGGGGTGAATACTTTCGCAAGCCACTGTAGCTCACTGGGTAGGAAAAGGACTGAGGCTAAGCCCACCACAGAGCTTGACTCTGAGCGGTGGTGTTGAAGACATGTTGGGAAACTCTCTGAGCCTGATGGCTCCTTCCTTGGCACTTCTCTGTTTGAGATGTACTTAGCTTCATTACTGCACAAAGACTCCTGAAGCCATGGCTAAGAAAACATGCCACTGTAACTCAACTCTGTCTGCCTGGAGGCCAAACAGGAACGTTTCAATGTTTTTCTTTGCAAACACAAAGCAAGACATTACTGGTACTTAGACGTGATTGAACCCATTGCTGTCATGTACAGTAGCCTTATTGGTGGGATATTGTGACATTCATGCATGGTTTGAGGTATGCACTGTCCAACAACTGTGATTGTTGTTAGAAATGATTGACTTGCATGGAATTGTTTACAAGTGTTTATCATGACATCAAGTCAGTGTAATTGAACATCCATCCCCTCGTGCTCCACCTCTCTAGAATCCTAGAGAACCTCAGTCTCTGTAATGTTCTACACCGTTGGACGTCTGCCAACGAGCCTCTCTTCCTCTTGTGTGTAAGAGAAGACACACATTCTCAAGTCAACTTGTATGTTAGAGGCAACAAAAAGCCCCCCTGTAAAAACTTAAATGGGGGGATTTGCGTGTGGAGAAGTTCCAACTTTTATCCAAATGTGTCTCCTGGCTCCCAACAATGCCTGGTGCGAGGCAGGGAGAGTGGGCTGTTGAAGAAGGTAGAGTGGGTTGGAATGGGTCTGGGTCAAGGGGGTGTCAGTGGTACTCAGAGCCTGCTGGAGTAGGCTTACCCTAACTTGAAAACAAGAAAGCAGGAACAACTTTTATCTCACTAAACAAAGTAAGGACCCCCAGAGAGAGACAGGCTGTCCAGATCTGGAGGGAAAGGCTGAGCAGGCCTGTTCCATCACCCAGACAGCAGCATTGTTTCCTGGGCCACAGGGACTACAAGAGAAAGGTACAGGGGGTAGGTATATGTTACAGGGGAGGGTCCAGAGGCACTGAACTGTCAGCTGTCCCCTGGGTGAGCAGCAATGTAGGGACACACTGCCCCAGCATCCACTTACACACATTGGCACCCTGACACTCTCACTCTCATCTGGCAGGACACTGCTGAAAGTGTCCGTGAAGCAGTTCGTTGTCACTTCAAGACCTTGTTGCTTTTATCTCTGTATGGATCTCTGATTGGAGTTGATCCACCCACCTCATGGGAACATGCTTCTTGAGCTGAGTTAACTTTGTTTGTGTTCAGGTACATATCTGTGTGCTCTCTACCCTTTTAGATGATCCATCATCATAACATGTTTGCTTAAATGTCTTTAATAATATTGCTTCCCAACCCCCATAATAATGTTCTCAGAAGTGCCAAACATCCTGTCAGAGAGCGGGTGAGAAACAACCCTGTCCTCTTTTCTATTTGTTTTGGTCTTAAGCCGGGTTTGATCTCACCCTAAAGACAAAGACAGGTGTTACACATTAACAAAGGGCACTGGTGTGTGTGTGCCTATGTGTGTGTGTGTGTGAGTGTACGAGGTTCCGAGCGAAGGGAAAACATTCACTTTTCATGTCCCAGCGCAGCAGAGCAGCAGCCAAGATCAGATCAGAAGGGGTTGAGGGGTTGCATCCTAAATAGCACCCAATTCCCTATATAGTGCACTGCTTTTGACCGGGACCCTTAGGGCTGTGGTCAGAAGTAGTGCACTGTATAGGGAATAGGGTGCCATTTGGGATGGAACCAGGGGCTCATCCTCTAAGGAAGTACTCAGTGATAATAACATCCTGAGAGAGAGAGAGAGAGAGAGAGAGAGAGAGAGAGAGAGAGAGAGAGAGAGAGAGAGAGAGAGAGAGAGAGAGATACATAATATGACATTTGAAATGTCTTTATTCTTTTGAAACTTCTGAGTGTAATGTTTACTGTTAATATGTATTGTTTATTTCACTTTTGTTTACTATCTACTTCACTTGCTTTGGCAATGTTAACATACGTTTCCCATGCCAATAAAGCCCTTAAATTGAATTGAATTGAATTGAAATTGAATTGAATTGAAATTGAATTGAGAGAGAGAGAGAGAGGCCAAACCACACGACCAACAACATTAGACACTTTATGGAACACAAAACCTTCACTATTTCATCCTGGAATATCCAAGGCCTGAGGTCATCTACCTTTGGCCTAAAGAGCAGGAACCTGGACTTTACCAAAGAAATCGGAAATACAGACATTGTCATCCTACAAGAAACATGGTATAGAGGAGACAGACCCACTGGTTGCCCTCTAGGTTACAGAGAGCTGGTAGTCCCATCCACCAAACTACCAGGTGTGAAACAGGGAAGGGACTCAGGGGGTATGCTAACTTGGTATAGAGCAGACCTAACTCACTCTATTAAATTAATCAAAACAGGAACATTTTACATTTGGCTAGAAATTCAAAAGGAAATTATCTCAACAGAGAAAAATGTCCTCCTGTGTGCTACCTATATCCCCCCACTAGAATCCCCATACTTTAATGAAGACAGCTTCTCCATCCTGGAGGGGGAAATCAATAATTTCCAGAACCAGGGACATGTACTAGTCTGTGGCGACCTAAATGCCAGAACTGGACAAGAACCTGACACCCTCAGCACACAGGGGGACAAACACCTACAGTGGGGAAAAAAAAGTATTTAGTCAGCCACCAACTGTGCAAGTTCTCCCACTTAAAAAGATGAGAGAGGCCTGTAATTTTCATCATAGGTACACGTCAACTATGACAGACAAATTGAGAAAAGAAAATCCAGAAAATCACATTGTAGGATTTTTAATGAATTTATTTGCAAATTATGATGGAAAATAAGTATTTGGTCACCTACAAACAAGCAAGATTTCTGGCTCTCACAGACCTGTAACTTCTTCTTTAAGAGGCTCCTCTGTCCTCCACTCGTTACCTGTATTAATGGCACCTGTTTGAACTTGTTATCAGTATAAAAGACACCTGTCCACAACCTCAAACAGTCACACTCCAAACTCCACTATGGCCAAGACCAAAGAGCTGTCAAAGGACACCAGAAACAAAATTGTAGACCTGCACCAGGCTGGGAAGACTGAATCTGCAATAGGTAAGCAGCTTGGTTTGAAGAAATCAACTGTGGGAGCAATTATTAGGAAATGGAAGACATACAAGACCATTGATAATCTCCCTCGATCTGGGGCTCCACACAAGATCTCACCCTGTGGGGTCAAAATGATCACAAGAACAGTGAGCAAAAATCCCAGAACCACATGGGGGGACCTAGTGAATGACCTGCAGAGAGCTGGGACCAAAGTAACAAAGCCTACCATCAGTAACACACTATGCCGCCAGGGACTCAAATCCTGCAGTGCCAGACGTGTCCCCCTGCTTAAGCCAGTACATGTCCAGGCCCGTCTGAAGTTTGCTAGAGTGCATTTGGATGATCCAGAAGAGGATTGGGAGAATGTCATATGGTCAGATGAAACCAAAATATAACTTTTTTGGTAAAAACTCAACTCGTCGTGTTTGGAGGACAAAGAATGCTGAGTTGCATCCAAAGAACACCATACCTACTGTGAAGCATGGGGGTGGAAACATCATGCTTTGGGGCTGTTTTTCTGCAAAGGGACCTGGACGACTGATCCGTGTAAAGGAAAGAATGAATGGGGCCATGTATCGTGAGATTTTGAGTGAAAACCTCCTTCCATCAGCAAGGGCATTGAAGATGAAACGTGGCTGGGTCTTTCAGCATGACAATGATCCAAAACACACCGCCCGGGCAATGAAGGAGTGGCTTCGTAAGAAGCATTTCAAGGTCCTGGAGTGGCCTAGCCAGTCTCCAGATCTCAACCCCATAGAAAATCTTTGGAGGGAGTTGAAAGTCCGTGTTGCCCAGCGACACAATCCCAAAACATCACTGCTCTAGAGGAGATCTGCATGGAGGAATGGGCCAAAATACCAGCAACAGTGTGTGAAAACCTTGTGAAGACTTACAGAAAACGTTTGACCTGTGTCATTGCCAACAAAGGGTATATAACAAAGTATTGAGAAACTTTTGTTATTGACCAAATACTTATTTTCCACCATAATTTGCAAATAAATTCATTAAAAATCCTACAATGTGATTTTCTGGATTTTTTTTTCTCATTTTGTGTACCTATGATGAAAATTACAGGCCTCTCTCATCTTTTTAAGTGGGAGAACTTGCACAATTGGTGGCTGACTAAATACTTTTTCCCCCCACTGTACCTGGAGGTGACAGCATTCCCTCCCCCATATGCCCCCCTAGGCACAACTACGACAACATAACCAACAAAAACGGGTCACAACTCCTGCAGCTCTGTCGCACACTGGGTATGTACATAGTCAATGGTAGGCTTCGAGGGGACTCCTATGGTAGGTACACCTATAGCTCATCTCTTGGCAGTAGTACTGTAGACTACTTTATCACTGACCTCAACCCAGAGTCTATCAGAGCGTTCACAGTCAGCCCACTGACACCCCTATCAGACCACAGCAAAATCGCAGTCTACTTGAACAGAGCAATACTCAATCATGAGGCATCAAAGCCAAAGGAACTGAATAATATTAAGAAATGTTATAGATGGAAGGAAAGTAGTGTCGAAACCTACCAAAAAACAATTAGGCAACAACAAATTCAATCCCTTTTAGACAACTTCCTGGACAAAACGTTCCACTGTAATAGTGAAGGTGTAAACTTGGCAGTAGAAAACCTAAACAGTATATTTGACCTCTCAGCTTCCCTATCAAATCTAAAAATCTCTAACAGAAGAAAAGTAACAACAGTGACAAATGGTTTGATGAAGAATGCAAAAACCTAGGAAAGAAATTGAGAAACCTATCCAACCAAATATAGAGACCCAGAAAACCTGAGCCTACGCCTTCACTATGGTGAATCACTAAAACAATACAGAAATACACTATGGAAAAAGCAGGAACAGCACGTCAGAAATCAGCTCAATGTAATTGAAGAATCCATAGACTCTAACCACTTCTGGGAAAATTGGAAAACACTAAACAAACAACAACACGAAGAGTTATCTACCCAAAACGGAGATGTATGGGTAAACCACTTCTCTAATCTTTTTGTCCCTATAACAAAGAACAAACAGCAAAAACATATACATGACCAAATACAAATCTTAGAACCAACTATTAAAGACTACCAGAACCTACTGGATTCTCCAATTACATTGAATGAACCACAGGACAAAATACAAACCCTCCAACCCAAAAAGGCCTGTGGTGTTGACGGTATCCTCAATGGAATTATAAAATATACAGACCACAAATTCCAATTGGCTATACTTAAACTCTTTAGCATCATCCTTAGCTCTGGCATCTTCCCTGATATTTGGAACCAAGGACTGATCACCCCAATCCACAAAAGCGGAGACAGATTTGACCCCAATAACTACCGTGGGATAATTTTCTCCTTTCCCCCTTCTGATAACCAGGTGGCGAATCGCATATCTGCATGTCTGCAGACATATCAGTGTGGATGTCGGATCACAACCTCAAGCTGAACCTCAGCAAGACGGAGCTGCTCTTCCTCCCGGGGAAAGACTGCCCACTCCATGATCTCGCCATCACGGTTGACAACTCCATTGTGTCCTCCTCCCAGAGTGCAAAGAACCTTGGCGTGACCCTGGACAACACCCTGTCATTCTCTGCTAACATCAAAGCGGTGACCCAATCCTGCAGGTTCATGCTCTACAACATTCGCAGAGTACGACCCTACCTTACACAGAATGCGGCACAGGTCCTAATCCAGGCACTTGTCGTCTCCCGTCTGGATTACTGCAACTCGCTGTTGGCTGGTCTCCCTGCCTGTGCCATTAAACCCCTGCAACTTATCCAGAACGCTGCAGCCCGTCTGGTGTTCAACCATCCCAAGTTCTCTCACGCCACCCCGCTCCTCCGCACACTCCACTGGCTTCCAGTTAAAGCTCGCATCTACTACAAAACCATGGTGCTTGCCTACGGAGCTGTGAGGGGAACGGCACCTCCTTACCTTCATGCTCTGATCAGACCCTACACCCAAATGAGGGCACTACGTTCATCCACCTCTGGCCTGCTATCCCCCCTACCTTTACGGAAGCACAGTTCCCGCTCAGCCCAGTCAAAGCTATTCGCTGCTCTGGCACCCCAAAGGTGGAACAAGCTCCCCCACGATGCCAGGACAGCGGAGTCACTGACCACCTTCCGGAGACACTTGAAACCCTATCTCTTTAAGGAATACCTGGAATAGTAATCCTTCTACCCCCCCTTTACTACCACTGTCTTTTGTCTACACTAACACCTGACTTATTTCACCTGCTAGCACTGACTTGTTTAAAGAAATGTACTTATTGTGATCGAGATGTAGTTGTCCCTGATTGCATTGAATTTGCTCACAGCTGCTTGTTTGAAGAAGTGTACTTACTGTGATCAAGATGTGATTGTCCCACTGGCTATCCTAAGTTGAATGCACCAATTTGTAAGTTGCTCTGGATAAGAGCGTCTGCTAAATGACTTAAATGTAAATGTAAATATGCGTCAACAGCAACCTTGGGAAAATCCGCTGCATTATCATTAACAGCACACTCGTACATTTCCTCAGTGAAAACACTGTACTGAGCAAATGTCAAATTGGCTGTTTACCAAATGACCATACGGCAGACCACGTATTCACCCTGCACACCCTAATTGACAAACAAACAAACCAAAACAAAGGCAAAGTCTTCGTCCTTTATGGTTGTGAGGTCTGGGGTCCTATCACCAACCAAGAATTCACAAAATGTGACAAACACCAAATTGAGACTCTGCATGCAGAATTCTGCAAAAATATCCTCAGTGTACAACGAAAAACACCAAATAATGCATGCAGAGCAGAATTAGGCCGATACCCGCTAATTATAAAAATCCAGAAAAGAGCCATTAAATTCTATAACCACTTAAAAGTAAGCGATTCCCAAACCTTCCATAACAAAGCCATCACCTACAAAGAGATTAACTTGGAGAAGAGTCCCCTAAGTAAGCTGGTCCTGGGGCTCTGTTCACAAACACAAACAGACCCCACAGAGCCCCAGGACAACAACAACAACACAATTAGACCCAACCATGAGAAAACAAAAAGAGAATTACTAGACACATTGGAAATAATTAACAAAAAAACAGAGCAAACTAGAATGCTATTTGGCCCTAAACAGAGAGTACACAGTGGCAGAATACCTGACCACTGTGACTGACCCAAACTTAAGGAAAGCTTTGACTATGTACAGACTCAGTGAGTATAGCCTTGCTATTGAGAAAGGCCGCCGTAGGCAGACCTGGCTCTCAAGAGAAGACAGGCTATCTGCACACTGCCCACAAAATGAGGTGGAAACTGAGCTGCACTTCCTAACCTCCTGCCAAATGTATGACCATATTAGAGACACATATTTCCCTCAGATTACAGAGATCCACAAAGAATTAGAAAACAAACCCAATTTTGATAAACTCCCTTATCTACTGGGTGAAAAACCACAGTGTGCCATCACAGCAGCAAGATTTGTGACCTGTTGCCACAAGAAAAGGGCAACCAGTGAAGAACAAACACCATTGTAAATACAACCCATATTTATGTTGATTTATTTTCCCATTTGTACTTTAACTATTTGCACATTGTTACAACACTGTATATATACATAATATGACATTTGAAATGTCTTTATTCTTTTGGAACTTCTGAGTGTAATGTTTACTGTTAATATTTATTGTTTATTTCACTTTTGTTTACTATCTACTTCACTTGCTTTGGCAATGTTAACATATGTTTCCCATGCCAATAAAGCCCTTAAATTGAAATTGAATTGAATTGAATTGAGAGAGAGAGACAGAGAGAGAGAGACAGAGAGAGGGGCCTGGACAGGGTAATTAAAACAGCATTTCTTTCTGTCTCGCTCTCCGAAAGAGAATGAGGGAGTGAGCTAGGGGAGAAGGGGATGAGAGAGGGAGGGAGCAAGGGAAGAAGGAAAGGAGGAGAGGAGGAGGAGGAGGAGGAGGAGGAGGAGGAGGCGGCACCATTCAGACAGGAAATTCCAGCAGGATAGGTTGGCTGTGTTCCTAACGACACAGCACCATGCCAACGGCTACACACAACGAACTAATGGCCTTGTCCCTTCCCGCCCTGGCCTGCACTATGGGTAGTAAAGCAACAGTCTGACCGGCCTGAGGCTTCCACTGGCTGGGGAAAAGCTTTGGGTAGCTAGCGTGCATTTTGTTACCGCCAAGCGAGGAGAAATACAGGGGGGGAGGCCTTTTCTTAGACTTCTATAGTACTGTACATCCATCCAACCACAACAGTTTAGCCCCTATTTGATTGGTTATTAAGAGTATTGTGTATTTAGACTGATCTAAGACCAGTATGACCCACAGCATGAACCAGCCAGGCTAATAAGCCAGTGTGGTTAGTCCAATTCAACACACACACAGCAGGTTAATAGGCCAGTGTATTAAGATCCATTTTTACCAGTTTAACGTTCACAGCCCCAGGTTTAGTCTGCGGTGCTGACTCCTACTGTGGTGTGGGCTCGCCATGGCGACAGAAGGATTAGGGGCTTACAGGAGAGCACGGAACAACCACACCCCCTCTGAATGAAGTATTAAGTGTGTGTGTGAGAGAGAGAGCAAGAGAGCGAGAGAGCGAGAGAGAGAGAGAGAGAGAGAGAGAGAGAGAGACAGAGAGAGAGAGACAGAGAGAGAGAGAGAGAGAGAGAGAGACAGAGACAGAGGCAGAGAATGTGTGTATGTGTGTTCTTCTCTTCATACCCTTCCCTCGGGACAAGTTAAAATGCTACATGTTTTATTGATAGGGAGATTTGGGGCTGAAGGTAAGTAGATTAGGTCAGGGCCTGGTTCCATAGCAACACATGGCAGGTAGAATGGATGTTCATCATAGCCTGTTTTTACTTTCTTTGACTGGTTTGAAGTTTGAAGTCTGACTGGCAGAGGAAGAGGAAGTTCACTTTCATATTCAAATAAACATACAGTATAGAAAAAGAACATCGTTGGCTGAGGAAAGTGATGGGATTATATGATGTATTTGAAGTCTGGTTCCTTTTATAGTACATTAGGAAATAAGATGTTTACGTCTCAAACAGTACATTGTCCATTAGGTGACAGTTATATCTTGGCTAGGACATCCATATGCCATCTTAAACAGTAAGACTGAGGGGGCTGAAGAGGGACCATGCTGGGGAGGATGGGAGAAGGTTCTTTGAAAATATTTTTTAGAGAGGGGACCCTCAGTCTTAAGGTGTTCATTAAATCATATCAGGCAGGGAAGCTGTGTGGGAGAAGCACCGTATATAAATGGAGTTGCATTATGTGTGTGTGAGAGAGAAACAGAGAGAGAGAGAGTTGTGTAAACATGAACAGGAAAGGCACTCAGGACACGGCTACACAATGCCTGGTGAAGATCGGACACATCTGGGGGTGCCCATGGCAACCAGCCCTAAACACAGCCTTCATGACGGGCCTTAGCGGCCAACACGCTCACATCACCCCCCCCCCCCCTCTCCCCCTCTCTCTCCCTCTCTTTCTCTATCTCTCTCTCTCTCCACTAACTTTCTCTCTCCCCAGCTGGCTTTTCTCTACCATCATCCATCTCCATCAAACAACAGGCCTAATCCACCCAATCACTCCCAACTAACTATACGCTCCCAGTCTCACTGAACCACAAATCTGCAAACCCCAACCTACTCCCTGACCGCAGTCAGCATGATGCATTACCTATAGCTGAGGTAAGGTGGGGGTACTGATTCTCTTAATTGTCTTTAGGGTACTGTGGTACGAGGAACTCACCTCTCTAACATCACAGTAAGAGCTATATCAGAAACAGCAGGGTCCTATTCTAGTGTGGGGGCCAGGGGACATGGCCCTAAGGGGAATACAGCTATCAGTGTTGGGCAGACGTGTCTTGGGGGATCAGGGGCTAATGACCGCCATGCATCACCCAGCTGGGAGCAGGGTGGGAGCAGGGCTGCACTGTGGCGGCCAGACATTTACATTACATTTAGAGAGAGAGAGCTGGAGGGGGGCAGCCACCGTTTGGACTCACTGGCCTGTGATTAGCCTGTTAGCATTAGCATGCTGTAAGTGTAGCTTTGGGGACCAGCGAGCGGAGCGGAGATCTCTGTAAGACTGATGAGGTGTCTGGGTAATCAGCTACCTGACCAGACTCTGATGGATCACCAGATGAGCTGACCTAACCCTGGTTAACACACCCAGGTGTGGACCTGCTTCACTAATTTCCTCAGAGCAGAAAAAGTATATTATCTCTACAGAAGAGATCAGGATAAAAAGGGTTCTGTTGTCTGGTGAATGAAGATTATGTGAATTAAACTTGTCGTCAAGTTGATCAAGTTCGCACACTTTTTGGTATTCCTTTTGGTTCTAACCAACACAGATGGCATCAAATATTTGAATGTTTTTTTTCTCTATTTTTGTGACTTGATCCCATGATGGTGATCACATGACATTCATCTTGTTTTAACACTCTTTAGGCTGTTCCTAACACATTCTCACTTCAAGCCCAGAGTGGGAACTCAGGCCACAACAGCTAGTGTTGTGTTGTGCATGACCCTCTGACCCCTAGCATCACAGCTAATAGAAAAGCTGCCAGCTCACACAAAGAGTGTCCTCACAGCCTCACGGCCCGATGACGGCATGGTCTACACTGGCTCAGCACATCCCCCTCCCCCTTAGTAAAAGGGCTTTTTTAACGGGAACAGGGAGAGAGAGGGGTAGAAACAGAGGAAGTACCCTCCATAACAAGACAATGCGTGGGAGCAGGAGGCAGGAACATCAATCTAGGGCAGGGATGGGCCACTCCAATAGTCAGGGCCTGATCGGTGTCGCACTTTTGCCCAGCCCCAGCTAACACACCTGACTCCAATAATCAACTAATCATGATCTTCAGTTTAGAATGCAATTAGTTTCATCAGCTGTGTTTGCTAGGGATGGGGAAAACGTGTGACACCATTCCGGCCCCCGAGGACTGGAGTTGCCCCTCCCTGATCTAGGGGGTTGGGGGTGTTGTGGCTGAGGGTCACCCCGGGGGTAGGGCCTCCTGGGGAGCCTGGGTTCTGGGAACTAGAGGGTCTGGGGAGTGCCTCAAAGAGAGAGACATATTCTGGACTCTATCAAACTGCCACTGAGGGTCTATAAAAACAACACTGTGATGATGCACAACATGTTTGTTTCATACAATGACTGCAGCGCCAATGTTTTGTCTGCAAGGCAGCTCATTTGATCTCAGAGGAGAAGGCTCAGGAGACAATTCTTGAGGTTTGATGAAAAGTATAGACACCTTAGGGAAAATCTAGTGGATATTTGGGATCATCGTCAATTTTGTCTCACCAACATCTCTAATTCTGTAAATGCCATCCTCTGAGAGATATGCTCTCTGGGCCTCAAACATCCAGTGTCTCTGCCCTGGCTAAAACAGAACTCAACTAACTGTCAGTGTGAACTGACTGTCAACCCAACTGTCAGTGGAGTTATAACACAGGGCAGGCCCCAGGTCATCTAGTTGGATAAGATAAGATGATAACACAGAACAACAATCTGACTCACCTCCTCACAGACACAGTCTGGTCTGGGGATCATTCTCCTGGGACTTCTGGTCTTGGGGAAACTATCTCACTCAGAGAATTAGTTTTAAAAACACCAATGAGAAACAGCTGTGGAGGGTCTGAGACGGTCGTGTGATTGATTGAGGGTCAGAGATCCTGGTTCTCAGGTGCTTTTTTAGAGGTCTGAGAATTCAGAGAGGCTGACCGGTTAGGCTCCGACCTTGTCTCTTCATAAAAACAGAACCTTCATTTTTGTTTGTAAACGTTATCCTGCATACTGTCACCACTAGAAACACTTCCCATAATGATGAATACCCATCATTGGAGAGACAAGTCATTCATATTCCTACACTAATGCCAGTCTAGTGACTTTATGGGATGTAACTGTAGCCTCCCGTGTAGCTCAGTTGCTGGAGCATGGCGCTTGCAACGCCAGGGTTGTGGGTTCGATTCCCACGGGGGGCCAGTATGAAAAATTTATGCTCTCACTAACTGTAAGTCGCTCTGGATAAGAGTGTCTGCTAAATGACTAAAATGTAAATGTAACTCAGAGCCTTTCAACTTCTCCTTGGTTTTTATGTCAGCTAGCCAGGCTACGTCAACTAAATGAATCTACCTCACATTTACATTAAAAACAACAAGCAGGGTCTGTCTTAAACTAGCAGTGTTGGCTATAGTTCCGTCCCACACAGAGAAAGTGAGATGATTTATCGCCAGCCTTCATTTTATAGCATTTTTACAGCACAGAGCTGCGCAGCCAGTGTGAAAGCCCCTTAGCCACAAAGATAATGAACTGTGGGGAGACATTTCACTTCCACTTCCCTCCCCCCTCTCTCTCACTCTCTCTCTCTACCTTTCCCCTCCACCTATCCCTCTCCCCCTCTCTCCTTCTCTCCCCCTCTATCCCCCCTTCTCTCTCTCTCACTCCCTCTCTCTCTCTCTCCCCCCTTTCTCTGTCTGAGGACCCAGTCAGAGATTAAGAGTCTTAATTGGAGCATCCGGGATGGTTTATAGTGAGGCAGTCAGGGGTGGGGGAGAAACCAAGGGAATGTCCAATAGCACAGCATGGAAGGGCCTGGTCTCATAGGGGGACAGGGTGTGAGGGTGGGGGGTGGGAGGACCTTTTTCCCCTGGACAATAGGGGTGTTTGTATGGCTGGGTTAGGCTAGTTAGAGGAAGGGGGGGATAGTTAGGTACAGAAACGGTGTTAGAGGTTTCGCGGGTTAGGGTGAGAGGGAGGGGTGATGTGGCCGGGCAATCACTAATTTAAATGGCAGCTCGCCGTCCTCTCGCAATGTTCTCGGTCCAGTAAGATACAAATAAACAGATGGACTGGCTTCACACTGGAGTAGAGGAGGAGTGGAGTGGGATGGGAGGATGGAGCGATAGAGGGGGGGCACAGTCAACAATGGCATGAATTAAAAGGCTAACCTCAGGAAGTAAACGTGGTCTTTTCTTTTTGTGGTCTGTCATGGAGTATAACTAGACCAACCCTTCAGGCAGAAGAGCTCTCCTTATTTAAACACCACAGGCAGAAGAGAGAGAGAGAGAGCTAAGAGCTGAGAGCTCAATGCATCAACACACTGTCTACTCTTCTCAAAGCATATGGTATATGGTACCCATATCATTTGTGACTAAATGTTTTGGAAACTGTGGTGTTTACCAGAGAGGTATGTGTATGGACCATACATACAAGTTTTAGTGGATTTATAGTAAATGTTTTTAAAATGTTGAACAGTACCAAAATTGTTTGCATTTTACTCAGCTAGATTCAGATTACATTGTCTTGATTACATTAATGTTTTTAATCCAATAGAAGGTAATACATCTTGATTCCCTTGAGTAAACTTAAGCATTGAGAGGGTCATGGGGAAAGTAATAAGCCATATCGCCCTAGTTCAGAAGCTGGCATCTTTTTGGTGGCTTTGTGTACCGAGCGCAGCTGATATGTTTACTTGGCTGTAATGCAAGTATAAAAGTAAAATAAACAGGGGTCTATAAGGAACACATGTTGCTTTCTTCAGCCCCTCCCTGCATGGCTGGCAGAGAGGTCAACATGTTTAATGGTGGACTTACTTGGTAGAAGAGAGGGAGAGGTTGATCTGTGTTAATCTACATGTCCATCTTAATTAGTCTTCATATTGTTAGAGTGGGCAGGCAAATCAAACACTGGAGAGTTCAAACAACATTGTGAGTGACTTGAATAAAGCGTAGTTAGAATAAGGTCATTACAGAGACCGTAGACACACACAGCCACTACCATTACTGGGGATATGGGCTGATGTGTAGTGTGGTACAGGGTCCAGGGTGAAGCCAGGTAGAACTGGGGGAGTCCATTTACAACTCAAGGAACAATTTGGTTTAGATGTTTGTTTACTTGATAAGCACCATCTATGTTTGTTGCATTGCAGCTTGTCACTAAAAAGGTAGGTGAAAGAAAGAGCCAAACCTCATGAGATGAGAGACAGATAGAGATAAATAAAGAAACTGAGAAAGAGTGTCTGGGACATTCCTCAGCTACAACAACAACCCTCATGATAACTAATCATCCGTCACCATGAGTCCAGTGACAATAGCTAGTTGCTACATTGTGTGATAAAATTAGCTGCTACATCCCTAGTGTGTGTGACACTCCCAGATGGGAGAGGAGAGTTTGTTCACTTCAGAACGTGTCTGCCGGGATCTCATTTCTCTTCCCAAAGTTTGTGTGGGGCAAGAATAAAGTTTCAAGTTTTAATGTAACGTGCACAACTACAGTACAATTCATTTCTTGCAAGCTCCAAACCCAACAATGCAGTAATCACTAAAATAGTATACAAAAAAACGATTTGCCACTGTATAACTTTAATAGGATCGGCATAGGCATACATATCAAGGCCCCTCATAAAGGCCATGTGTTGGAGTGCGTTTGGAGTCAAGCCCAGGAGTCAATTGTGAGTCCACTAAGTTCTGTTCACACTCCTTTATGATTCCTCAACACCATGGTAAATATTGTCAGACGAGGGCATGGCATGCGTGTCTCTCTTTCTCTCTCGCTCTTCTCGCAGTCCTTCTTCTCAGAGTGCAGTCCTAGCTCTGCAAATAAGTGTCATAGTTGTCTTAGAGTGGACAGGGGCTGGGGAAGGAGGCCTGTGTGTGCGTGTGTGGTTTGATGAGGGGGAGGAACAGACGGGCCTGCCTGGGTAAACACACTAAATGTGTCCTAGACACATACACATGCACACACACACACACAAGTATGCACGCACACAGCTCAGATTGGGCTACCGTCTGTTTACCCCCTTCCATTCAGAGACTGAGTGCGAACAGCGGCAAAGACAACACCAGACAAAGAAAAGGGAGGCTGCTGAGGGGAGGACGGCTCATAATAATGGCTGGAATGGAGTGAATGGAATGGTATCAAACACATGGATCACGTCACTTCCTGTTGAATGTGGAACGAGGAAGAGCTCGGATTTGTTGTTTTGAAAAGTTTGTTGTTTTGAAAGTGTATTGGGAAGTTCTTAGTAGCTAGCTAACTTTTTAGTTTGGATCCCGCAACACAGTTGGCATCAGTTGCTGGGACTGCTAGTCTCTGTCCAGTGATCCTGCCGACCAAGGACAGGTCTGAGGAGCTATTTGGCGTTGCAGCTAGCCTAGCTGCTCGCTAGCAGCATATCAAGCTAGCTGGGTTTTCTTGAGGGCTTGAACGCAGCCCATGACGCGGTTTGCCATTGTGGCTGGGACCGTGGATTGTCCCGGGTTTGTGGCTGTCTAGAGCCCTTCTGTTTGTTGTTTTCAATCTTCCCTGTGACCTACCCTGTCTGCAAGGAGTAACAGCGTAACCTACATTGTTAGCTACCATGACAAAGACCAAAGCCGGCGGGAGTACCGTTGTAGAGGACAGTGGTGTCGCTCTATCACATGCGAAGGATCTTTTAAACAAACAAAAATAGTTCTACACCTTTATTTAACTAGGCAAGTCAGTTAAGAACAATGACGGCTTACACCGGCCAAACCCGGACGACGCTGGGCCAATTGTGCGCCGCCCTATGGGACTCCCAATCACGGCCGGTTGTGATACAGCCTGGAATCGAACCAGGGGGTCTGTAGTGACACCTCAAGCACTGAGATGCAGTGCCTTAGACCGCTGCGCCACTCAGGAGCCCAGTCGAGGCGTAACAACATGGTTGTGGATGGAATTGCAGAATCTCCACATGAGACCTGGACAGAGTCTGAGGACAAAGTGAGGGAAATGATCTCTGAGAAATTGAAGATGGACCACAGGAAGATTGAGGTGGAGCGCGCCCACAGGACTGGAAAACCCACCACCGGCCAAGGTGACAGGCCCAGGCCGATACATGTAGCCTTAGAAATAAGGTTAATGAAATCAATAACTTGCTAACTTCAGATAACATTCATATATTAGCCATTTCTGAGACTCACTTAGAGAATTCATTTGATGATACTGAATATTGACTGGTTTTCATCAAGCTGTCCGCTCAAGAAGAAGCTTCTTACTGTAACCAGTGCCTGTAATCAGGTTCAGGTTATTAATCAACCTACCAGGGTGTTTACAAACACTACAGGAACAAGATCATCCACATGTATCGATCAAATTTTTACTAATACTGAAGAACTTTGTTCTAAAGCTGTATCCGTACCCATTGGATGCAGTGATCACAATATAGTGGCTATATCCAGGAAAGCCAAAGTTCCAACAGCTGGGCCTAAAATAGTGTATAAGAGATCATACAAAATATTTAGCTGTGACTCATATGTGGATGATGTAAAACATATTTGATGGTCTGATGTGATTAATAAGGAGCATCCAGGCGCTGCACTTGATGAATTTATGAAATTGCTTCTTCTAATTATTGATAAACATGCCCTTGTTAGGAAACTGACTGTTAGAACTGTTAAGGCTCCATGGATAGATGAGGAATTAAAAAACTGTATGGTTGAAAGAGATGGGGCAAAAGGAGTGGCTAATAAGTCTGGCTGCATATCTAACTGGTTGACTTCCTGCAAATTGAGAAATTATGTGACTAAACTCAACAAAAAGAAGAAGAAACTGTATTATGAAGCCAAGATCAATTATAAAAACTTTGGAGTACTTTAAATGAAATTATTGTCAGAAAGACAAATTCAACTCCATCTTTCATCGAATCAGATAGGTTATTCATCACAAAACCGTTTGATGTTGCCAATTATTTTAATGATTACTTAATTGACAAAGTGGGCAAACTTAGGCAGGAAATGGCAACAATGAACAGTGAGCCATCGTATTCATGCATAAAAAAACAAATAATGAAAGAAAAGCATTGCAAGTTTGAATTTTGTAAAGTTAGTGTGGGAGAGGTGGAAAGATTATTGTTATCGATCAATAATGACAAACCTCCTGGCATTGACAACTTAGATGGAAAGCTACTGAGGATGGTAGCTGACTCTATAGACACTCCTATCTGTCATATCTTTAATCTGAGCCTAGAGGAAAGTCTTTGTCCTCAGGCCTTGAGGGAAGCCAAAGTTATTCCGCTACCCAAGAATGGTAAAGCCTTTACTGGTTCTAACAGCAGACCTATAAGCTTGCTGCCAGCTCTTAGCAAACTGTTGGAAAAAAATATGTTTGACCAAATACAATGCTATTTCTCTGTAAACAAATTAACAACAGACTTTCAGCATGCTTATAGGGAAGGGCAGAAGGGCACTCAACATGTATTGCACTGACACAAATGTCTGATGATTGGTTGAAAGAAATTGATAATAAGAAGATTGTGGGAGCTATACTGTTAGATTTCAGTGCAGCCTTTGATACTATTGACCATAATCTGTTGTTGAAAAAATGTATGTGTTATGGCTTTTCAACCTCTGCCATATCATGGATTCAGAGCTATCTATCTAATAGAACTCAAAGGGTTTTCTTTAATGGAAGCTTCTCTAATGTCAAACATGTAAAGTGTGGTGTACCGCAGGACAGCTCGCTAGGCCCTCTACTCTTTTCCATTTTTACCAATGACCTGCCACTGGCATTAAACAAAGCATGTGTGTCCATGTATGCTGTTGATTCAACCATATATGCATCAGCAACCACAGCTAATTAAGTCACTGAAACCCTTAACAAAGAGTTGCAGTCTGTTTTGGAATGGGTGGCCAGTAATAAACTGGTCCTGAACATCACTAAAACTAAAGAGCATTGTATTTGGTATAAATCATTCCCTAAATTCTAGACCTCAGCTTAATCTGGTAATGAATGGTGTGGCTGTTGAACAAGTTGAAGAGACTAAATTACTTGGCGTTACCTTAGATTGTAAACTGTCATGGTCTAAACATATAGATTCAATGGTTGTAAAGATGGGGAGATGTCTGTCTGTAATAAAATAGATTTTTGACACCACACTCCAAAAAGTAAGTTCTGCAGGCTCTAGTTTTGTCTAATCTTGATTATTGTCCAGTTGTGTGGTCCAGTGCTGCAAGGAAAGACCTAGTTAAGCTGCAGCTGGCCCAAAACAGAGCGGAACATCTTGCTCTTCATTGTAATCAGAGGGCTGATATAAATACTATGCATGCCAGTCTCTCTTGGCTAAGAGTTGAGGAGAGACTGACTGCATCACTTCTTCTTTTTATAAGAAACAATAATGTGTTGAAAATCCCAAATGGTTTGCGTAGTCAACTTACACACAGCTCTGACACACACACTTACCCCACCAGACATGCCACCAGGGGTCTTTTCACAGTCCCCAAATCCAGAACAAATTCAAGAAAGCGTACAGTATTATATAGAGCCATTATTGCATTGAACTCTGTTCCATCTCATATTGCTCAAATAAACAGCAAACCTGGTTTAAAAAAACTGATAAAGCAACACCTCACGGCACAACGCCTCTCCCCTATTTGACCTAGATAGTTTGTGTGTATGTATTGATATATAGGCTACGTATGCCTTAAAAGAAATGTATGTAGTTCTGTCCTTGAGCAGTTATTTTCTATTAATGTTCTGTATTATGTCATGTTTCATGTTTTGTGTGGACCCCAGGAAGAGTAGCTGCTGCTTTTGCAACAGCTAATGGGGATCCTAATAAAATACCAGATACAAAAAATGGAAACCATGTGTTTGATGTGTTCAATACCATTCCATTGATTCTGTTCCCGCCATTACTATGAGCCTGTCCTCCCCAATTAAGGTGCCACCGGCCTCCTGTAGTATTTACTATATACCGTGAAGATATACCATTACATCTTATGATTAGAATATGTCTCTAAACATATACACTACCATTCAAAAGTTTGGGGTCACTTACAAATGTCCTTGTTTTCCATGAAAACATACATGAAATGAGTTTGAATAGGAAATATAGCAAAATGCATAGGAAATGTAGTCATTGACAAGGTTAGAAATAATGATTTTTAATTGAAATAATAATTGTGTCCTTCAAACTTTGCTTTCGTCAAATAATCCTCCATTTACAGCAATTAAGGCCTTGCAGACCTTTGGCATTCTAGTTGTCAATTTGTTGAGGTAATCTGAAGAGATTTCACCCCATGCTTCCTGAAGCACCTCCCACAAGTTGGATTGGCTTGATGGGCACTTCTTACGTACCATACGGTCAAGCTGCTCCCACAATAGCTCAATAGGGTTGAGATCCGGTGACTGTGCTGGCCACTCCATTATAGACAGAATACCAGCTGACTGCTTCTTCCCTAAATAGTTATTGCATAGTTTGGAGCTGTGCTTTGGGTCATTGTCCTGTTGTAGGAGAAAATTGGCTCCAATCAAGCGCTGTCCACAGGGTATGGCATGCCGTTGCAAAATGGAGTGATAGCCTTCCTTCTTCAAGATCCCTTTTACCCTGTACAAATCTCCCACTTTACCACCACCAAAGCACCCCCAGACCATCACATTGCCTCCACCATGCTTGACAGATGGCATCAAGCACTCCTCCAGCATCTTTTCATTTGGTCTGCATCTCACAAATGTTCTTCTTTGTGATCCGAACACCTCAAAATTCGATTTGTCTGTCCATTACACTTCTTTCCAATCTTCCTCTGTCCAGTGTCTGTGTTCTTTTGCCCATCTTAATCTTTTATTTTTATTGGCCAGTCTGAGATATGGCTTTTTCTTTGCAACTCTGCCTAGAAGGTCAGCATCCCGGAGTCGCCTCTTCACTGTTGACGTTGAGACTGGTGTTTTGCGGGTGCTATTTAATGAATCTGCCAGTTGAAGACCTGTGAGGTGTCTGTTTCTCAAACTAGACACTCTAATGTATTTGTCCTCTTGCTCAGTTGTGCACCGGGGCCTCCCACTCCTCTTTCTATTCTGGTTAGAGCCAGTTTGCGCTGTTCTGTGAAGGGAGTAGTACACAGCGTTGTACGAGATCTTCAGTTTCTTGGCAATTTCTCGCATGGAATAGCCTTCATTTCTCAGAACAAGAATAGACTGACGAGTTTCAGAAGAAAGTTATTTGTTTCTGGCCATTTTGATCCTGTAATCGAACCCACAATTGCTGATGCTCCAGATACTCAACTAGTCTCAAGAAGGCCAGTTTTATTGCTTCTTTAATCAGCACAACAGTTTTCAGCTGTGCTAACATAATTGCAAAAGGGTTTTCTAATGATCAATTAGCCTTTTAAAATGATAAACTTGGATTAGCAAACATAACGTGCCATTGGAACACAGGACTGATGGTTGCTGATAATGGGCCTCTGTACGCCTATGTAGATATTCCATTAAAAATCAGCCGTTTCCAGCTACAATAGCCATTTACAACATTAACAATGTCTACACTGTATTTCTGATCAATTTGATGTTATTTTAATGGACAAAATAATGGCTTTTCTTTTTATCGAAAACAAGGACATTTCTAAGTGACCCCAAACTTTTGAACGGTGGTGTAAATGTAAAAAATAAAAATAAAAAATATCCAAGAGTAATATAAATTATAGAAATGGTACATGGTTGCGTTGAGAAAAAGTTATTAATGCACTTTGTAATACACCCCCACCAATGATAGAGCAGCAGTGTAACTGAGGACTATGTCATTAAGGTTTCAGACCACTAGCAGATGGTGAGACCCTTGTAATGAGACGTTTAGGGAACATATGAACGAGTACGAAGAGGTTTTATGTTTCCTATCAAGACTTAAAAGAACTGTCATTAGTGTTCATGTTGAGTTGAGGAGGAAAGGAATACAGCAGTGGAACTTAGTCAAGACTGTTTGTGTGTATATGGTTTGACGACATGGATGACACAATGTTGGTATCAATGGTTCGAGGTCCAGTCTCTAAAGTAGAGGACACACAGGACTGATGAACGGTCAGTGGCCAACCATCACCTGACTGTAGCCCCATCATTTTGGTCTGTCCCCACCTTAGAGTGATGCAATGTAGAAGTACTATACTGTACATTGACGTACTATACTGTACATTGACGTACTGTACTTGAGATCTAAAGGAATGCATACATAAAGTAAGGCAAACATCTGGCCTTCTGATATTGGCTGGTCGGTAAGGATGGTTTTGACGGGGTTAAAACAGCACAGTGCTTGTTTTTCCAAGGCTCTGATTAGAAAGCATTTTTCCTTCCCGATCAAAGCAAAGAAAGCCCCCAATCTAAGAGCAGCACATTGAAGTTTAACAATCACCCCTGCCGCCTTGATGATGAGATGATCCACATGTGCCACAGATGTCCCCTAACTAATCCAAGTATCCATCCCAAATGGCACCCTATTCCCTATGAAGTGCACTACTTTGGACCAAAGCCCTATGGGCCCTGGTCCAAAGTAGTGCATGATATACAATTGGTGGAATATGGCGCCATTTGGGATGCAACCCAAGTCTTGTTCTTCTTGTGGCTTGTACTGGGTGCCACATGTTGCCCCCTGTGTTATTTTTAATTCTCAAAACTTTAAATAAGCCGACCATATTCTGCTCTCTCAACAGACAGAGAGGAGCTCTCGTGTGACTGTGAAGTCATCATAGCTGCTGGATGTGGGAAATAAATGACGCTGCTGCAGAAATCAACTGGTTGCTTTGATAGTTTCATATTTCATATTTTCCTTCAAGACGTAATATATTGCCAGAGTTACACACATCTTAGCTCCACCACCACCACCACCTCACTCAAGAGCTGCTCTGTTAGTCTGACCTCAGCCTCTTTTCCCCTTACACTTTGGCCTGTTACTCCTGAGCATTTCCCATAGCTGGGGTGAAGTAGGGTGGGCTGCACAGGGGAGCGAGTGGAGCCCTATCCTGTTGAAATACATTGTATGATCCAGATCGAAACGTTGTGCATTTACTAGCCCTATAAAATGCATGTGGTGGAGCAATGGTGTGTGCAGGTCCTACTTCATTCCTTATCCAGTTGCAAAGAGTCTCTTTTAGAGTGTCAGTTGCTCTATCACTGGGCCTGAACAGGACCATGTCTGAAACCATGTCTGCAGCCAGCAGAAATATGATCTGCCCTGTCAGACCTGCAGACCGGCACTTGTCAGCTCCTATTAAGACCACTACCTGGCACAGCTTACATGTGGTATCTATCACCTAATCATGGGTTACTGAGCCACTACACCGGCCACACGTCTCTACCCCCGGCATCCCATAACAGCCCCCCCCTACCTCAGGAGACTTTACATGAACTGAGGCCTGGGATCACCTGAGGTTGTATTATGACAAGCTAATTGATCTATTAACTGGGTGGAGGCAGAGAGAGAGAGACTAGCAGAAACTAGACTTTTCTTGCCAACCGAAAATACATTCAGAATGTTTGAGTGGATGAGTATAAGTTACACAAATGACCTACATAATTGTAGCATCCCCAAAAACTTGATGTGATCAAGATAAAGATTCAGATTTAGTGTGTTTAATAGATGCTTTCCAATGCACCGCCTCACAACAGGGAAAATGTCTGTCTGGCTGCATGTTACAGTACATTTAAAACCCTGGTGGTGACAATTATCCTTAATAACACAGTCCTTAGCAAACAAAGGGCCTCGTTCCAGTTCAAAGTGTGACCTCTCCACACCTGTGCTGCAAATCGTGACAAACAAGCACCTGGTAAATTGGGACTTGGCTCTTTCCATTGGTCCTGTAGGAGAGAAATTAGAGCTGGCCCATTCAGATTCCATTCCCTTTTACAGTGTTTATGAGGGAAAATATTCCATTATACATTTTATGTAAAACTTCAGAATACAGAACCACCCGTTCTTGCCTAACAGTTTATGTTATTTTCTTATACGAGCAGTATGGGTAACTGGTGAAGGACGACAAGGCGTCAGTTTCTGAAAGCGTAAGGGATTTGTTTAAATACCAACACTATGTCTGCTCTTTCACAGGTCTTTTACTTTTACTAGAACAGCTTGTGAAATTTTGTAGCAAGGCTCGATTTGTAACTGCACTGTTATGGTTTTCAGGCCTCATTGGAGCTGAGTTGTGTCAATTGAAAACGTTTCGTATTGGTTTTCTTAGGGAGTTCAGGGCAATTACGGTGTCTCTACAGGTCTGACAAGCTGCCGTGTCGAGTTGTCCTGAACATATGCTAACTAAACAGACAGACAGGCACTATTTAGAGAATCATATAAAGCCTTGTGTTAGCCTAGTGTTAGTCGGTGCACGCACACCTGAAAAAACACTTTTCAGAGTTTCTTTTGACTTGCTTACAGTTATATTTTCTGACAAAACCATTAGAGACTATATCAAATAAATCTGTGTTAGACCTTTAAAGTGAACAAAAATGATACTTTTTGCTTTCTGGCAAGCAGACAAGAACGAAAGTCTTTGACACTTCAGAAGGACCTAGCTAAATGTCAGATCTCATGTGTAGTAAATCATTTGCAGCTGCTGTAATGTAGAAAATTGGGATACTGTAAGTCACAAACTTGTGGAAGGGTCTGCTCCTACAATTTTCCACAGATTTTCTTAACACATTTATTCAATATCATTCATAAGAAATTGTCAAAATAAAGTCCCCTTGAAATAGATCTTTGCTTATCCAGTGGATATTTGAATTCATACCCAACCCTCTGAAACACTATTCCCATAACAGTTACAGCTTGAATTAGCTAACCCCAGAGAGCAAGTGGTACCACTTCATACCAATAGGAGAAATCAGAATGGGAGGATAAACTACTTTAGTAAGTTGTTAGGGTGACACTGGTCTTCATATGGACAGTGAACACACTAGATCAGGGTTGGGGAAATTCAGTCAGAACGAAGTAGACTGAAATTCCACCTCCAATTCTAATTGTCCTTGAGGCTTGAACTGAAATGGAATTGACCCCAATCCTGCACTGGACAGTCCAGTATGTGGTTATGGAGTGATCAACCATGGAGTAGTATTGGGATAGCTCTGGCTCTATGTTCCTACAGTCTGCATGCATGTGGTTTGCCTGGCTCTTGGCTGTTGGCAGCCCCTGACTGACTCCCTCCTGACTGGCTCCTTCCTGGCCCTCCTGGCCCAGACGCCTCCCTGTTTCCACCAGCAGAGAGAGACAGGCCTGACTGGCCTAGAGGAAATATTACCTGGAGCATAGCACTAATTGGCAAGGGGCCCAGACAAGTGCTAATGAACAGGGAAAATGTTCATAACTGAACAAGAGAGAAAGGAAGGGGGATAGAAACAGAGTGATAGAGAGAGAGGAGAGAGAGAGAGAGAATGAAGGGTAATCTAAACTGTGGCCTCAGGACGTAAAAAGTCCCTTAGACCTCTCAGCCTCTGAGCTCAGCTTCCTTCTGTCTCTGGATTAAGCAACTTCCTCAGTCACAATTAAAGGTTTATCCCCTCACAATGAATAAATTAAACTGTAAAAACTCACCAGCTAAATTATTGTTATTCATGGAAGTTTAAAGAAGAGGACGCTTGAAATGTAAACACTCCCCCCTCTTCTGTTAAGTACACTGTGTGGTGAATACAGCCGTGGGAATTTCAGAGCGAGCAGAAACCTTCTTAGGAACTACAACTGTGTCGAATAAGAAGGATTTACTGAGCTCTTTGACTCTTAAGTACACCAACACTTGGAGAATGTACACTTGGAGAATGTCCACTTGGAGAATGTCCACGTCTATAGGACATGTAATGTATATACATTACACACACTTACACTACCTACAAATGTACTGTACATGTCTACTACTGTAGAGTGATTCTACTCTGTTATAGATTGAGTCAGTAGACTCTCATTGTTTAGGATTCAACATGTGTTTGGTGTCTGTGTTTAGGAAATAACTGAATGAAATGCAACATGTTTACCATGGCAGTTTGATGGCCATCCTCACTATCATTGATAAGGAGGTAAGGAACTGTTCTGAGTCTTATGATAAAGCAGCGGGATCAGGAGATTTGGTGGAGGTGTGTGTGTGTGCATGTGTGTGTGGGGGAGGTGAAGGTGAGGGGAGGCATCTTGGGGTGAAAGACAGAGAGAGACATGTCTGTATATGCTGCAGCAGTCGGATGACCCTGTTGAAGCCTGGGCCAAACATGCACACACATACTTCCTATTGTGGGAATCTACCTAGGATCCTAGATTACACTGAGTATACCAAACATTAGGAGCATCTTCCTAATCTTGAGTTGCACCCCCCCACATTTTGCCCTCAGCTCAGCCTCAATTCGTCGTGGCATGGACTCTACAAGGTTTCGAAAGCATTCCACAGGGATGTTGGCCCATGTTGACTCCAATCCTTCCCACAGTTGTGTCAAGTTGGCTGGATGTCCTTTGGGTGGTGGACCATTCTTGATGCACACGGGAAACTGTTGAGCGTGAAAAACCCAGCAGTGTTGCAGTTCTTGACACAAACCGGTGCGCTTGGCACCTACTACCATACTCTGTTCAAAGGCACTTAAATATTTTGTCTTGCCCATTCATCCACTGAATATCACACATACACAATCCATGTTTCAATTGTCTCAAGGCTTAAAAATCCTTCTTTAATCTGTCTCCTCCCCTTCATCTACACTGATTGAAGTGGATTTAACAAGTGACATTAATAAGGAATCATAGCTTTCATCTGGATTCACCTGGTCAGAGCAAGTTTGTACAGTTTAGTCATTTAGCAGACGCTCTTATCCAGAGCGACTTCCAATTAGTGAGTGCATACATTTTTCATACTGGCCCCCGTGTTTTGTATATTCAGTGTATTCTGTTATTACAGATGTTTTACATGAGTCACAACACCTGGGAAAGAACTGGACATTTGGGTTAGGGTTAAGTTTGGCTGAGGTTAAACTGGGTTAGGGTTAAGTTTGGCTGAGGTTAAACTGGGTTAGGGTTAAGTTTGGCTGAGGTTAAACTGGGTTAGGGTTGAGTTTGGCTGAGGTTAAACTGGGTTAGGGTTAAGTTTGGCTGAGGTTAACCTGGGTTAGGGTTAAGTTTGGCTGAGGTTAAACTGGGTTAGGGTTACGTTTGGCTGAGGTTAAACCTGGTTAGGGTTAAGTTTGGCTGAGGTTAAACTGGGTTAGGGTTAAGTTTGGCTGCTAACTATCCCCTCATTCAGCTGAACAGATCTCAGCAACATAGTGGGGATGGGGACGGCCAATCTTTCAGAAAAGCACGAAGAGGACATGGAGCATTATTATGATTTAAGGTCACAGCCACCATGTCTTTCTCAGGACTATGAGTTGAAGTAAGGATAAGATTAATTTAAATCCTACACTTTTTTTGTCATTGAAAAAGAGGGAATCCTCCCTAAAGGAAAATCTACATACTTTCTAACCAAAGAGCTCGCATGAAGGGATTTCACTCACTCATCACTCACTCATCACTCACTCATCACTCACTCATCACTCACTCATCACTCACTCATCACTCACTCCATTCCTACCCAGTTGTTATGAAAATTACTATTTATTTTCCCCACATCCCTTCTTCTCCCAGAGCTGTCTGATGTATGACATCACAAACTAGTTTTCCATGAGGCTGGTAGTGGCTAGTAGCGGCCTGTTTACATGTTTCTGGGACCATGACAACCATACATTGAGGTAACATCGGTCTCAGCCTGTACTGTAATCACAGGGTGTACTGTAGACTTATGTACTGTAATCTTTTAAAGTGATGCTCCAGAACCTTTGTATAATTTCAGCCAGCAGTTTTGAAAGTGGTGCTCAAGAGCCAAAACGGGTCCCTGTTTTTTGTGCACTATTTCATCCAATTGTGTACTACGTCATCCATTTCGTATGATATGTTACATCCTGCAGATTTTGTTGTTATTGTGCAATTCGTGTAATATGCTACGAATCCAATTCGTACAATATGTTACAAATTTGTTGTGCTTAAGATACCGGACTGCATCGTTAAGTAGCGCTAGAAAGGACTTTCTCAGTGAGGAAAATACACTCCACCATTCTGAAGAGCCTGTATTTAACCATAGCCTAAAGTGAAACGCCAAAATGACATGCCTGTCTAGCTATTGCATGGGACGGGTACAGAACTGAACTGAACAGAACATGCCCTTGATTGCACTATTTATGGAACAAGAAACATGCAAGGAACTTCAATGCTACAGTCCAGAAAACATAAAGGCATGGTTGGATTGGTTTTGGATTGGTTGTTCCCAGCCCACAACCCGCCGGCCAGGACAGAGTTGTGGTCTGGGATGCCTCTGTTTGTTATCCCTGGGTCTGCTGCATTTACTCAGGCTAACCTGTCTGCTTATTTTGCCGGTCTCACAGTTTACTGTATCCCTGCCGTCTCCCTGCCTGCATTCTATCCTGAGAGGGAGGCCAGTATCCAGCACTGGTGTCTGGGACGTGGGCTGCACTGGGTACGTCCCAAATTGCATCCTATTCCCTGTGGGCCCTGGTCAAAAGTAGTGCCCTATATAGGGAAAATGGTGCCATTTGGGACATACCCACTATCTTGTTTCAGACAGGATTTTCCCTGCTGCTGCCTGCTGTACTGACCACAGAAATACTGGAAAAGTTGAATGTCACTACATGTTAATGGAATTTCTCCTCCTTCTCTTCCTCCTTCTCAAGCTTAGTTGCTGACCTGAATCTTATTTCGGACGATGCTGACCAAAAACAAACATAAAATAAGAAAAACATTTTTTTAAAACCAAAATAATTGTTTTTCTTATATCTGTTTATTTGACTGGTTTTACTTAGACAAAGTCTGACTGGCTTACAGGTGCGGGTGATTGAACGTGTGGTATGTGACTCTCTGTCTCTACTATAAGCCTTCCATAATGAGACTAATTGCTAATGGCTAATGCTGTGGTATTACCAGCCTGTTTCAGCAGTGTAACCTTAGATCTGTAATTACCAGCAAACCAACTCCCTCAGCCTAAGGAGGAATTCTAGTGTCGCTACAAATCAATTTCCTGTGAGCCTAACAGAGCTGCAACAGCAGTCACAAAGGCCTCTAATACCAGGGGTGGGGAAGGCTATGGGCCAACAGGACTTATTTTCAGGTGGAGTGTCAAAGTAGCTAAGAGCAGTAAGGAGCTATGATTTTATCAGTTGAGGCATTAATGGATCTCTGGTCGTTCCCAATCTGTATTGGAATTAACTTTCCCCTACACTTTCCCTACAACATTCTCTAGAAAAAGAGAGAGATATTTACATCAACTTTGATCATCACTTTGAGTATGTGAAGCTGCGGTCCTAGTAGATGTATATGTATATTTTTGTAGATATAATATTGTCCTATTCTATTCTATTCTGGACGGGCGCCTGGATGACTGGTGGCTTACCAATTGGCTGACTGACTGGCTGACTGATTAACTGACTGGCTGACTGGCTGACTGATTTGCTGATTGGCTGGCTGAATGGCTGGCTGACTGATTAACTGACTGGCTGACTGACTGACTGGCTTACTGATTTGCTGATTGGCTGGCTGAATGGCTGGCTGGCTGGCTGACTGAGTGGTTGCTGACTGTCTGGCTGACTGGCTGACACTGTTTTCATCAGGGGGCCATACAGCTGTGTGTGCAGGCCCTCAGGGAGGGGGGAGACACATGGGCCGGATGGACTCCCCTGGCCTCAGCCTGTCCTGCTGTAGCCTCTAGTAGACTATAGGAATAGACTCGAGCCTGTCTACCCAAGCTATAGGAACAGACCTGTTTACATAAGCACCCCCTTTCTGTGTTTACATTTGTATTTCCTCAGTGGTTTATTTTTGTTCACTTGAACTGTGAGCGTGAAGGGGTACATTACGGGATGAAAGCAGGCGTGGAGATCTTAGTTCAGGTTGATAGGAGTTAGGGTTACAGGGGTGGGAGGGCAAGGCAGCAGAACAGTGTGCCCACCTTATTTTTGTCCACCAAACTATTGTCATTATTTTGGATGTGTGTAAAACTCCCTCTACTCAGGGAAGGCAAGGGGAAAGGGCCGGGGGGGTGGGGGGTACACCGGGGAGGAAAGGAAAAAACCAGAACTTAGTTCCCCAAAACAGAAAGGAAACATCTCAGCGTCGGAGGCCAGGATTAAACAGAGCATGCTGGGAATGGCAGTCTGTTAAAGAGAAGAAGAAGACAACAAGGGAGGAAAAGAGAGAGAGAGAGAGAGAGAGAGAGAGAGAGAGAGGGGGGGCATAGGAATTTCTTTACTTTCTGTAAAAACTATCCAGAGCATAAAAAATAAAAATTCGTAAAATGCAATAACCCTGTGTCCAATTTCCGGCAAGAGAACACAAGTGTATCGGACATTGTGCTGAAACTTTTTTCTGAAGTATATCTAGGCCACAACCTCCAATATTTGAACTTGCTCTAATGAGTACCGACATCGGCAGAGAACTTCTGCAACTCCTCAGTACAACACAAGCTATATTTTCCAAGGAGCTCTGTTTTACACTGCAATCAACTGACAGTGGGCTCTAAAAAACACACACTAAAAATATACGATGTCCCCTCTGCTTTCACTTAGCGTATCTAATCTTTAAATCCTCTCTAGGCCTGGCTAGCCAGTCCCCCAAGTGAAACTCAAAATAAAAGGATAGGGGAAGGGGTGTTCCTTGGAAAGCCATCAAGTTTACTTTTTTATAAAAGCCACATGAATGAATGTAAGCACAAGTGATAGAGAGAGAGAGGAGAGAGAGAGAGAGAGAGGAGAGAGAGAGAGAGAGAGAGAGAGAGAGAGAGAGAGAGAGAGAGAGAGAGAGAGAGAGAGAGAGAGAGAGAGAGAGAGAGAGAGAGAGAGAGAGAGAGAGAGAGAGAGAGAGAGAGAGAGAGAGAGAGAGAGAGAGAGAGGGGCTCCATTGTGGCTAAAGTATAACAGAAGGACCAAACCAGAGCTCCAACAAACCAAAAACAAACAGAGTATTGTGGCAGCCAGGGTGTAATGGTGTAATGGAATGACAATATACGCTTATGAATATCTGATCTAGATGTAGAGTCAAGGGAATGTATAAGTATAAAGAAATGTATTGAGCTGACTGCCCAGGCCAGACTCTGTAGGAACCTATTTTCAAACATATTAGATATTAAATAAACCTATTTACTGTAAAATAAGACAGAATTATAGGAGGATCTATATAGTTGAAAAGACGCTGACCATCAAAATAAAATGAAAGTACCTTCCACTCTATAATGATATCTGTCTCTGTCTTATTCAGTTATAGAAGACAACAGTCAGTTCCTGCTAGTGTGTGGCGGATCGGATCGGAGCGCCCCGAAAGGAAAGCAGAATTGGGCCAGTCAATAGCTTCGCCTTCCTGCAAGACCCGCCTGCTATAGTCTTCTCAGGTATCTGGTCAGTCAAGGTAGTACTGATACGATGTTGTGATTGTGAAATACTGTACATGGCACTGGATACAGTTGGTCCTTTCTTTCCCAACATGACAATCTACTGGGGATATGAAATAAATAAATATATTCTGCGCTTTTCAAGTGTGTGTGTCATGCTGTTTTCTAAGTAGTAGGGCCAGGCGAGATGGTGTCTTGTGAAAGACAGTTACCAGAACTATTTATCTCTTGCATTGCCTTGTCTACTCTTCTTTAAGACATGGGGAACGAATACTGAGGCACTCATCCACATGTTGTGTAGTTAGAGTAATGTTAGGAATATCTTAAAAAGTACTTCTCCCTACACAGAATCAGGATATTTATTATTTGATCAGTTTAAAACACTGGTGGAGGGCCATGGAGTTAGTTAAACATATAAGTGAGGGAGAAGTCAGATCTGAATGCAGTCAGCCCTGGCTAACCTCTGAGTCACAAATCCCCTATTCTCTCTCTGCCTTTCACAGGGCCACATAACCACAACAGTGCAAGGGCCTCATTTAGAGGGAGAGAAAGAAAGAAAGAAAGAGCAGAAATCCCTCTCTCCTTTCTCAGGAAGATTAGTGTCTGTCCCTGTGGCGTGTTCCTGCCTATAAACAGCGTTTTTTCTTTCTGGTAACATTTTTCTCACCTTCTCCAGAACAGAGCAGCCCAGGGACCAGTAGAGAGGCCTGGGGGAAAGAGACCCCTCACACGCCCCTCTAATCCCCCATCACCCCTCTCACCTTGACCATTACTCACTCACCCTCGCTACGGAGACCACGGCTGCTGTGATTAACACACTGCTCTGTCCTTATCACTAACTCGCCACTCTCTTAACACAACTAATTACACTGCACGCGCCTGCTCCATCCATCTAGTCTAGTCACCAGTCACACAGAGTTTAGGCTCGGGGTAACACCACATCTGTGTATAAGAAGTGTAAAGAGTGAGGGAGCAGAAGGGGACGATAACGACAACAAGGCACAATAGCAGTATACTGGACTTTGTGAATGTTGCCATTTGAGCAAAACTACAATCTGAGGGGTTAGATAAAGATAGGGTGTGTAGGCTGTCTAAAACTGTTTCACAAACATAACACTTATGAAAGAAAATTATTATAATAATTTCACATTTTCATGTGATCTTATGTGAAGTTAATGTGATAACATGTGGCAACATTTAAAGCAACGTGATAGCATGAAACTACACGGGTGAAAACGTGATCACGTGAAGTGTTCCAAAAACACGTGTTCACATGATTTCACATGTGAAACTTCACATGAAATCATGTGATTTTCTGTAAGGGAAAGATTACAAACATTACAATTCAGCTTAGAGACCCCCCCACCCACCCACCCCCACACACACACACACACACACATACACACAACAGCCTGCAAGAGCCTGCCCTGCCAGACAGATGCAGGCTGTCACTGAGACTGCGGGTGCCCATATAAAATCATTAACAAGGCCCAGCTAGAGAAACAGCCTGATGCATATCAAGGAACAGGTGGACTCATGCCAAGCCAACATCATCCTTCCTCCTCTAGCCATGGCCTCTTACACTAAGAGCTATAGAGACCAGACATACTTCCATTAAGGTTTAAGAGTCATGGACTCAAATGTAACTGGGTATGGCATGTCTCCATGAAACCCAACTGAAATGGAGTCTTGTTAGTAAGACGCTGATGTTCTAACTGCCAATGTGTCCAGGCCAGCAAAGAGAAAAAACGTAGCTGGTAGAACTTTATTCATTTGTAATGACTTGGATGTTTTACCATTATAGCTTCTGTAAACATTTGAGTGCTTTTCTTAGCGCTTTCACTGAGAGTGGTCTGATGACGCTTCAGTTAGTTAGCCTTTGACTTTACAGTAGTTATCAATAGAGTTGAGTGAATGAGGCCATTGATATAGGCTACTTTGAGAAATGTACTAAGAATAATACACTATCATATTGATTTATTCACACTATGCCCTATATTCATATTGCTGTTATGATCTGCGTGTTAATTGCAGGACCAGTGACAAGGTGTCGATGAGAAGATTAAAACAAAGAGGAACCTAACTATGTAATCAAGTCAGTATGAGTGTAAATGTTCTACTTTCGCTGTTGCCAATGAGTGAATAGAGAATGTATGGTGGTTATAGTTTGTTGATGGCAGGCCACCAAGCCCTTCATTAAACAGTAAAAATGTCAGACTGATAAGTTCTATTAACATTTCAGTGGTGGGCCCTCGCTAGATGTCTTTGTGCATCTCAGAAGGACCTCAGAACCGCTCCACCATGCAGTTCTAACTTATTTATAACATTGGAACCTCTGGAGGCAAGAACAAGGTCCTCAGACCTCGTTATGGGGAGTTGTCATCACACATATACTCACTGATGAAAACATGAGGTCTCATATTTAATACACGAGAGGTCTCTCTCTCACCCGCTCCTTCACTCTTTCTCTCTCTCTCGCTCTGTGACCCTCTCTCTCTCGCTCTGTGACCCTCTCTCTCTCTCTCTCTCTCTCTCTCTCTCTCTCTCTCTGCTCTCCCTCTCACTTTCTCTCTCTCTCTCTCTCTCTCTCTCTCTCTCTCTCTCTCTCTCTCTCTGTGACTCTCTCTCTCTCCCTCTTTCTCTCTCTCGCTCTGTGACTCTCTCTCCCTCTCCCTCTCTCTCTCTCGCTCTCTCTCTCTGTTTCTTTCTCTCTTTCTCTCACACTTTCTTTTTTCTCCTCAGACCAGACTGACCCACTCCATTACATAAGAGTTGCCTGCCTGCTACTTTTCATTTCAGTCATATGCGTTATCTATTTTTTTAACCTGTATCCCATCTTTATATTACTTACAACATCATTTACAACCATCATACTTCTTTGGTCTATGTGGGTTTGAAGAATTGCAAGTGTCCGATATAGGCCACAGTAGATTCCAAGACAATAAATAGAATGAATCTTTTTGGAAACAATCTTTGACCATTTCTTTGTAGAGGCGCCAGTGAGGACAGAGAGAAACGTCCTATTTTTCATGTATTTCTCTAAACAATTCATGCTCATATGGCTTTGCTTATGGCAGGCCACCAAGCTTATCATTAAACATAACTAACCAATGCCACACTATTAGATAAAGCTAATTAGCATATCAAAGGTACTTCCCGGTCCTCGCTGGTGTCAGAGGACTCTGATGCACTGTGTCGTCCACTGTTACCACAGACAGCTTTAGTAATTCATAACGTTTATACTCAGGAGGTAAGAACAAGGTCTTTCAACCTCATTATAGTGTTTTTTCATCATCCAGTCTCAGACATTTTTGAATCATGCAGTCCCTCTCCATCTCTCTCTTTTCATGTGCCACTGAGCGGGGGAATAAGCCAATATGCAAAGCATAAACTAACACGGACCACCGAAACAAAAACACTGCTTAAAGGCAATATCTGAAGCATTTTAAAATTCATGCATTTTACCCTCTTCATGATCAATTAAGTCAAGAAGTATTTTATATTGAAAATATTTTCAGTATTAGAGATACCGTATGACAGGGGGACTCCTATAATGTTTTTGATGTGGGTATTAAAGACACTATTTTATGACTGGGAGCATTGCTATAGGGTACAGACAGAGAGTGGAGAGAGGGAAACATTGAGAGGTTTGGACTGGAGAGGTGTAGTTGAAGGTGGTAGCTCTTAGACTAGTCATACTTCTGGTCACTGTAGTAGGAGATGGTTTCTTTGGCAGGTCTGAGAAGCTGCTTCCATCCAGACCTGATCCCTTGTGCTCCTTCTTCTCAGTGGCTGTAAGAGCAGAGGTCTCCATGGTGGACAGCAGGGAGTCAGAGTCAACCTAGAGACACAGAGAGGGAAAAGGAGCGATTAAAGCAAAACATGTGGAAAGGCAATACAAATGTTGTTGACACAGGATATTTTAGAATTAGGTGGTGGTTTTGGTCATAACACACACTCACACACACACACACACAAACTGAGTTCCCCCAGCAGTGCCGGAGTTACTAACAGAGGGAGTTCTACAGATTTTACACTATTTTTTACAGTCCAACACTGTGTATAAAATATGAAATGAATAAGATAGAATCTGCTTGTGTTTTTTTCAAAACCCAAACTATTCAGTGTCCTGACATGAAGCAGACTTCTTTGAGGTAATGCAGTGTTGCTGGTTGCCAGGCACCGTCTGGGGCACAGAGACATTTGACCATATATCATCTAGCGTGTCTGGTCACAGTCTCCTCTCTTGCACAGTCAAACTAAATTTAGATATTTAACTTTTTGTCCGAGGATAAAAACAGTATCCCTCAGGATATAGTCCTCAAATAATACATGAATGTACTGTAACTACCATGTATATAGGCTACATAGTTTTAAGGCGTCACTCAATTGTTTTTAAGTGTAATACGTTCCTAATGTCCTCCATAGTAAAAATGTGACAAGAACACACACTCAGCAGTCTGTCTTTTAGCCACTATGACATCACTATGTCAACACATTCACATGCTTTTTTGTATGGCAGTAGACTTGGCAGCAAGCCACTTGTTTGAGTTTGTGGAACCTAGACGATTATCCTCGGCTAAGTGCAAACAAGTAGCGGTCTAAAGCTAATAGGGGAGGTCATACCACACTCTCACGGTTTCCACTAGATTCCACAGTCACAAAGTCAAAATGGGCTATATATTGTAAAAATGTATGAGCTTTTTTGTCTTAATTTAAGGTTAGGGTTGGACATAAGGTAAGCAGTGGCGTTAATGTTAGGGTTAAGGTTAAGGTTACGTTTAAAAGCACATTTTAAGAAGAGAAAATGTAGAAATAAGCAGGGTTTATGACTTTGTGGCTGTGGAAGCTAGTGACGACCCACTCTCACTAGGCACTAGCTTGTTGTCATGGGTACCAATACTGTTTTTACCCCTTTTAGTGTGTCAATATGAGGGTTTTGTTGTTGACATTGTCTAATCTGACCTGTATGCACTGATTGATTTTATTCATTGTGATTCATTGGTTAAATACATGTTGGTTCATTATGATGTTATTAATCGTTATTTCCCAAATAAGTACAACCTCGGACAGATAACTTGTTCTGCCTAATGGATACAGAATACTATTTTCCTGGTTAGGACTACTCTACTCTACACTCTTCAATGTAGTGAAACACTTAAAACCGCTCTACTGGAGTGTCAAAGTGAAGTGACATACAGTTTCCACACACTTGTTGACAGACGTGGGCACTTAGCAGTCTGAACTTTAAATGAATGCAACATAGACTATGTTTTACACTGTTTATATTGCTGAACTCATATACATTCTTTTTTAATGACTTGACAGGTTCAGAGCTTAAGAAAACAAACAGCACTTATGTATGCGCTTGAAAATAATTTCTGACTTAGTCAGTGCTCTGTAATTATTAACATTTTAACACCACAGGCATTGAGTTATGGCATACACAGTATTTGCAGCATTTTTATGTTTTAGAGACCAAATAGGACATTATCTCAACTGATGATACAATGTCTTTCCAATAATTAGTTTATATGCTACGGAAATATTGATGAAATATTTTCTGTTTCTCTAGTGTTTTACACTAGCCACTATGAACAGTACTCACAGAACACTATCAAGTAATTCAATGTGTGCTCATGTGTGAAGTATCCTCTTGGTTTCCTGTGGTCCTCCAACATGTTGTGTTCTATTGGAGGTATGGCAGACCAGTGGCCATTGATATGACCCTTCAGAGGTACTAGTCGCCCATCCCGCTGCCCGTCCCTGTGCCAAGGTAAGCCGATTAAGAGCTGGGCAGCTAACAGGTTTAAAAGGCATCTGCTTCTTTATTGTCTGGCCAAAAGCAAATAAAAGTTGTCTTCCCTCTAGCCATCTTGTCACTGAGGCTGACAACTCATTCATGAGACATTTCCTTTTACGATCACAATCCAAAGCAGTAAGAAGTGTTTTAGTATCTGTTTCAGCTGATTCCAAGAGTTTTATGACATTGGCAACAATTATAAAAAATAAATAAAAAGTACAATCAAAGGCTCTTGGATCAGCGATGGTATGCCCAGCCCTAGAGCACATACTAAACCTTAAACATCAGTCTGTCTGTCTTCCAAGTGGCATGAACCCTGAAGATGACAGAATGTCTTCTTGATAACATCATGTTTAATAGGAACATCTGGCTTGCAACACATTAATAGCTGCTGTTTCCTGCTATAAAATCAAGCCAAGTATCGTTTTTTCACTATTAAAAACAAAAAACTATGTTTTAAGTGAGAAGTAAGCATTGGTCTGAAGCCAAAAAAGAAAGGAAATTCACATGAGGACCACAATGCCTACTCCACCCATGCTCTACCAAGGTTTTCCAGCACACAGCTTTGACCTACTACAGTAGCTATGTTAGTCTAGTGTACTTAAAACAATGTGTAGGCAGGTTGCTTAGGATTCAACCTACTCAAACAGCCTAATTCATTCTCTTAGAGGAGGTGCTCCAACAATAATGTGATTTGTACTGCATACAAGTTAAAGTATTGGATTCTTCACACACCACACTAATCCCATTCCACTACCCTTTCAAGCTTTTTTTAAATATATGAAAGCAAGCTTTGCTTTTATACTTACAAGCCCATCATGCTTGATTGAGCCAGCTGTTTATTCTTGTAGTAATGTGGTGCCTGCTTGTATTTCCTTAAACCTTTATTTTAGCAATACATGTCATTGAGAAAAAATATATATTTCATAACATCTGGACAGATCTGGACACAGTCACTCATATATAGAGGTCTATAGAGCATACCTCCATTCCTGATTTCTGTAACTGTTAGCTTACCTGTGAAAAATGGACATAGGCTCAGAAGTATTTGTTTTGCAAACATGGTCCTGTTTTATCAATTGCTGTGCTGATAAATGTGCAGTTCATTACCTCTGTCAAATTAATATGTAGCTTAAAGTTGTGTGTATTTGTATTTCTTTTTGCAATAAAGATGGTGACACTACAATAATACACATTTACAATAGGCCTATATCTAAAAATACATACAACCTAATGATATACAGTACCAGTCAAAAGTAGTTTGGGACACACCTACTCATTCAAGGGTTTTTTCTACATTGTAGAATAATAGTGAAGACATCAAAACTATGAAATAACACATATGGAATCATGTGGTAACCAAAAAAGTGTTAAACAAATCAAAATATATTTTATATTTGAGATTCTTCAAATAGCCACCCTTTGCCTTATAATGATATAATATGCCATTTAGCAGACGCTTTTATCCAAAGCGACTTACGGTCATGTGTGCATACATTTTTACGTATGGGTGGTCCCGGGGATCGAACCCACTACCCTGGCGTTACAAGCGCCATGCTCTACCAATTGAGCTACAGAGGACCACCCATTGAGCTACAGAGGACCACCCTTGATGACAGCTTTGCACACTCTTGGCATTCTCTCAACCAGTTTCATGAGGTAGTCATGTATCAAAAATGTATGCACTCACTTAGCGTCTGCTAAATGACTAAAATGTAAAAGGATGTAAATGTAGTCACATGGAATGCATTTCAATTAACAGGTGTGCATTCTTAAAACTTTTCACTGGTAGTGTATATACAGAGCATTTGGAAAGTATTCAGACCCCTTCCTCTTTTCCACATTTTGTTACGTTACAGCCTTATTCTAAAATGGATTAAATAATTTTCTCCCCTCATCAATCTACACACAATACTCCATAATGTCAAAGTGAAAACAGGTTTTTAGAAATTTGGACAAATGTATTAAAAATAAGAAACAGAAATATCTTATATACATAAGTATTCATACCCTATGCTATGAGACTCGAAATTTAGCTCAGGTGCATCCTATTTCCATTGATCATCCTTGAGATGTTTCTACAACTTGATTGGAGTCCACCTGTGGTAAATTCAATTGATTGGACATGATTGGGAAAGGCACACACCTGTCTATATAAGGTCCCACAGTTGACAGTGCATGTCAGAGTAAAAACCAAGCCATGAGGTCGAAGGAATTGTCCGTAGAGCTCCGAGACAGAATCTGGGGAAGGGCACCAAAGGTCCCCAAGAACACAGTGGCCTCCATCATTCTTAAATGGAAGAAGTTTGGAACCACCAAGACTCTTTGGCCACCCGGCCAAACTGAGCAAACAAAGGAAAAGGGCCTTGGTCAGGGAGGAGACCAAGAACCCGATGGTCACTCTAACAGAGCTTCAGAGTTCCTCTATGGATAGGGGAGAACCTTCCAGAAGGACAACCATCTCTGCAGCACTCCACCAATCAGGCCTTTATGGTAGAGTGGCCAGTCGGAAGCCACTCCTCAGTAAAAGGTACATGACAGCCAGCTTGGAGTTTGCCAAAAGGCACCTAAAGGACTCTCAGACCATGAGAAACAGGATTATCTGGTCTGATTAAACTAAGATTGAACTCTTTGGCCTGAATGCCAAGCTTCACGTCTGGAGGAAACCTGGCACCATCCCTACGGTGAAGCATGGTGGTGGCAGCATCATGCTGTGGGGATGTTTTTCAGTGGCAGGACTGGGAGACTAGTCAGGATCGAGGGAAAGATGAACGGAGCAAAGTACAGAGAGATCGTTGATGAAAACCTGCTGCAGAGCGCTCAGGACCTCAGACTGGGGTGAAGGTTCACCTTCCAACAGGACAACGACCCTAAGCATACACCCAAGACAACGCAGGCGTGGCTTCGGGACAAGTCTCTGAATGTCCTTGTGTGGCCCAGCCAGAGCCTGGACTTGAACCTGATCGAACATCTCTGGAGAGACCTGAAAACAGTTGTGCAGCGACACTCCCCATCCAACCTGACAGAGCTTAAGAGGATCTGCAGAGAAGAATGGGAGAAACTCCCCAAATACAGGTGTGCCAAGCTGGTAACATCATACCCAAGAAGACTCAAGGCTGTAATGGCTGCCAAAGGTGCTTCAACAAAGTACTGAGTAAAGGGTCTGAATACTTATGTAAATGTTATATTTCAGTTTTTTATTTTGAATACATTTGCAAACATTTCTAAAAACCTGTTTTTGCTTTGTCATTATGGAGTATTGTGTGTAGATTGATGAGGTGAAAAAAACATTTTAATCAATTTTAGAATAAGGCTGTAACGTAACAAAATGCACTGCATATCTATATCTACAATACATGACCAAAAGTATGTGGAAACCTGCTCATCGAACATCTCATTCCTAAGTCATGGGCATTAATATGGAGTTGGTTCCCCCTTTGCTGCTATAACAGCCTCCACTCTTCTGGGAAGGCTTTGCACTAGATGTTGGAACATTGCTGCGGGGACTTGCTTCCATTCAGCCACAACAGCATTAGTGAGGTCGGGCACTGATGTTGGGCGATTAGGCCTGGCTTGCAGTCGGTGTTCCAATTCATCCCAAAGATGTTCGATGGGGTTGAGGTCAGGGCTCTGTGCAGGCCAGTCAAGTTCTTCCACACCGATCTCGACAAACCATTTCTGTATGGACCTGGCCTTGGGCACTGGGGCATTGTCATGCTGAAACAGGAAAGGGCCTTCCTCAAACTGTTGCCACAAAGTTGGAAGCACAGAATCATCTAGAATGTCATTCTATGCTGTAGTGTTAAGATTTCCCTTCACTGGAGCTAAGGGGCCTAGCCCGAACCATGAAAAACAGCCCCAGACCATTATTCCTCCTCCACCAAACTTTATAGTCGGGGCAGGTAGCGTTCTCCTGGCAGCCGCCAAACCCAAATTCGTCTGTCGGACATCCAGATGGTGAAGCGTGATTCATCACTCCAGAGAACGCGTTTACACTCATCCAGAGTCCAATGGCGGCGAGCTATACACCACTCCAGCCGACGCTTGGCATTGCGCATGGTGATCTTAGGCTTGTGTGCGGCTGCTCGGCCATGGAAACCCATTTCATGAAGTTCCCGACTAACAGTTTGTGTGCTGATGTTGCTTCCAGACGCAGTTTGGAACTCGGTAGTGAGTGTTGCAACCAAGGCCAGACGATTTTTACGCACTACGTGCTTCAGCACTTGGCAGTCCCGTACTGTGAGCTTGTGTGGCCTACCACTTCGCGACTGAGCCGTTGTTGCTCCTAGATGTTACCAATTCACAATAACAGCACTTACAGTTGACCGGGGCAGCTTTAGCAGGGCAGAAATTTGACGAACTGACTTGTTGGAAAGGTGGCATCCTATGACTTTCCCACGTTGATAGTCACTGAGCTCTTCAGTAAGGCCATTCTACTGCCAATGTTTGTCTATAGAGAATGCATGGCTGTGTGCTCGATTGTATACACCTGTCAGCAAAGGGTGTGGCTGAAATAGCGAATTCCACTAATTTTAAGGGGTGTCCACATACTCTTGTATATATAGTGTATATATACAGTACTAGTCAAAAGTTCGGACACACCTACTTTTTCTTTATTTTTACAAAAACATGTACATTGTAGAATAATAGTGAAGACATCACAACTATGAAATAACACATATGGAATCATGTAGTAACCAAAAAAGTGTTAAACAAATCAAAATATATTTTATATTTGAGATTCTTCAAATAGCCACCCTTTGCCTTGATCACAGCTTTGCACACTCTTGGCATTCTCTCAACCAGCTTCACCTGGAATGCTTTTCCAACAGTCTTGACGGAGTTCCTACATTGGCTGCTTTTCCTTCACTCTGCCGTCCGACTCATCCCAAACCATCTCAATTGGGGTCATTGTCCTGTTGAAAAACAAATTATAGTCCCACTAAGACCAAACCACATGGGATGGCATATCGCTGCAGAATGCTGTGGTAGCCATGCTGGTTAAGTGTGCTCTGAATTCTAAATAAATCACAAACAATGTCACCAGCAAAACACCCCCACACCATAACACCTCCTCCTCCATGCTTTACGGTGGGAACTACACATGCGGAGATCATCCGTTCACCCACACCGTGTCTCACAAAGACATGGCGGTTTGAACCAAAAATCTCAAACTCCAGACCAAAGGACACATTTCCACCGGTCTAATGTCAATCACTCGTGTTTCTTGGCCCAAGCAGGTCTCTTCTTATTATTGGTTTCTTTGCAGCAATACGACCATGAAGTCCTGATTCACACAGTCCCCTCTGAACAGTTGATGTTGAGATGTGTCTGTGACTTGAACTCTGTGAAGCATTTATTTGGGCTGCAATTTCTGAGGCTGGTAACTCTAATGAACTTATCCTCTGCAGCAGAGGTAACTCTGGGTCTTCCATTCCTGTGGTTGTCCTCATGAGAGCCAGTTTCATCATAGCGCTTGATGGTTTTTCCGACTGCACTTGAAGAAACTTTCAAAGTTCTTGAAATGTTCAGTATTGACTGACCTACATGTCTTAAAGTAATTATGGACTGTCGTTTCTCTTTGCTTTTTTGAGCTATTCTTGCCATAATATGAATACAGTAGGCTACATAGGCCTATATATTTAAATCATATTGAAATCAATTTCAAGTTCAATCAATTGAGTTCTATTTGGCTAATTATAGGCTACTGTCTGTAATTTTTGCCTCAATTACATGATGTGTAGGCCTAACAACATGTGCGCAATGATGTGCCAAATATTGGATTTAGTGCATAGCCTAAAGGTTAGAATAGCCTCCTCCATATTTGCAGCCATAGGTGATACATTATTTATTGGAGTCTATCCGTCGTCAGTATCTAATGTTAAGGTAAGATTTTAATGGAAAGTAATTAAGGGAAATATCATTTTAAAAAGGATATGTGTGTGTGTATGTATGTGTATATATATATTTTTACATTTTAGTCATTTAGCAGACGCTCTTATCCAGAGCGACTAGGGTTAAGTGCCTTGCTCAAGGGCACATCGACAGATTTTTCTCCTAGTCGGGTCAGGGATTAGAACCAGCGACCTTTCGGTTACTGGCACAACGCTCTTAACCACTAAGCTATCTGCCTAATCAGGGAGGTCACCGCTCCACTCTTAATGAGGACGCAGGGGGGTCATGAGGAGAGGATTAGTCTCTATCTGATTGATTCTCCTGCGTATCCTGTGGTGTTGGGACTTCCCTGGTTAACCACTCATGACCCCACTATTTCATGGCAACAGAGGGCTCTAAAGGGATGGTCCAGTCAGTGGTCAGGGAGGTGTGTAGGGGTTTCCTTAGGGGCTACTATGGTGGAGAGTCCAAACCAGGTCTCCACAGTGCACATTCCTTCTGAGTATGCCGATTTGGCTCTCGCCTTCAGTAAAAAGAGGGCGACTAAATTACCACCCCATCGTCCGGGGGATTGTGCGATAAATCTCCAGGTGGGCGCTGCACTTCCCCGGAGTCACGTGTATCCTCTGTCACAGGAGGAGAAGGCGGCTATGGAAACGTATGTCTCTGAATCTCTGAGACAGGGATACATTCGGCCTTCCACTTCACCTGTTTCCTCAAGTTTCTTTTTCGTGAAGAAGAAGGATGGTCGGTTACGCCCGTGCATTGATTACCGTGGTCTTAATCAGATCACCATCAAGTACAGCTACCCACTACCTCTGATAGCTTGTATGACGTCATTGCACGGGGCGCGCTTCTTCACAAAATTGGATCTCAGGAGCGCGTACAACCTGGTGCGTATCCGGGAGGGAGATGAGTGGAAGACGGCATTCAGTACCACCTCAGGACACTATGAGTACCTTGTCATGCCATACGGGTTGATGAATGCTCCATTAGTCTTCCAACCCTTTGTCGATTCGATTTTCAGGGATCTGCACGGACAAGGTGTAGTGGTGTATATTGATGACATTCTCATATACTCCGCTACACGGGCCGAGCATGTGTCCCTGGTGCGTAAAGTGCTTGGACGACTGTTGGAGCATGACTATTATGCCAAGGCGGAGAAATGCCTGTTCTTTCAGGAGTCCATCTCTTTCCTAGGGTACCACATGTCCGCGTCTGGGGTGAGGATGGAGAGTGACCGCATTTCGGCCGTGCGTAATTGGTCGACTCCTACCACGGTGAAGGAGGTACAGCGATTTTTGGGGTTTGCCAACTACTAACAGAGATTAATCCGGGGCTTTGGTCAGGTAGCGGCTCCCATTACCTCGTTGCTGAAGGGGGGACCGGTGCGTCTGCGGTGGTCAGCTGAGGCGGACAGGGCGTTAAGTCACCTGAAGGACCTGTTTACCTCGGCTCCAGTACTGGCTCATCTGGATCCCTCCTTGGCTTTCACGGTTGAGGTGGATGCGTCGGAGGCTGGGATAGGCGCTGTACTTTCCCAGTGCTCGGGCACACCACCCAAACTCCGCCCCTGTGCGTTCTTTTCAAAGAAGCTCAGCCTGGTGGAGCGCAACTATGACGTGGTGGAACGGGAGCTGTTCGCTGTGGTCCAAGCTCTGAAAGCATGGAGACATTGGCTTGAGGGGGCTAAACACCCTTTTCTCATTTTGACTGACCATCGCAATCTGGAGTACATCCGGGCGGCGAGGAGAATAAACCCTCGCCAGGCAAGGTGGTCCATGTTTCTCACCCGTTTTGTTTTCACCCTTTCTTACAGGCCAGGTTCCCAGAACGCTAAGGCAGATGCTCTGTCCCGACTGTATGACACGGAGGAGAGTTCCGTGGAGCCCACTCCCATACTTCCGGCGTCGTGTCTGGTGGCACCGGTGGTGTGGGAGGTTGAAGCGGACATCGAGCGGGCGTTGCGTAACGAACCCACTCCTCCCCAGTGTCCAGAGGGTCGTGTGTACGTCCCGCTGGAGGTCCGCGATCGTTTGATCTATTGGGCTCACACGTCACCCTCCTCTGGTCATCCTGGCATTGGTCAGACAGTGCATTGTCTTAGTGGGAAGTACTGGTGGCCCACCTTAGCTAAGGACGTGAGGGTTTATGTTTCCTCCTGCTCGGTGTGCGCCCAGTGTAAGGCTCCTAGACACCTGCCCAGAGGGAAATTGCAACCCCTACCCGTTCCACAACGACTGTGGTCCCACCTATCGGTGGATTTCGTGACGGATCTTCCCCCCTCACAAGGGAACACCACGATCCTGGTCGTTGTGGATTGGATTTCTAAGTCCTGCTGCCTCATTATTCTGCCCGTCTCCCTACAGCCCTACAGACTGCTGAGGCCCTATTTACACACGTCTTCCGGCACTATGGGGTACCTGAGGATATAGTGTCTGATTGGGGTTCCCAGTTCACCTCAAGGGTCTGGAGGGCGTTCATGGAACGTCTGGGAGTCTCGGTCAGCCTGACCTCAGGGTTTCACCCCGAGAGTAACGGGCAGGTGGAGAGAGTCAACCAGGAGGTGGGTAGGTTTCTGAGGTCGTATTGCCAGGACCGGCGGGGGGAGTGGTCGGTTTTCCTCCCCTGGGCAGAGATGGCCCAAAACTCACTCCACCACTCCTCCACTAACCTTACTCCATTCCAGTGTGTATTAGGTTACCAGCTGGTTCTGGCACCTTGGCATCAGAGCCAGATCGAGGCACCTGCGGTGGCTGAATGGTGTCAGCGCTCGCAGGAGACCTGGAATGCTGCCCATGTGCGCCTGCAGCGGGCCATCGGGCGGCAAAAGGCGAGCGCCGACCGCCACCACAGTGAGGCTCCGGTGTATGCACCGGGGGACCGGGTCTGGCTCTCGACCCGAAACCTGCCCCTTCGCCTGCCCTGCCGGAACCTGGGTCGGCGGTTTGTGGGGCCATTTAAAGTCCTGAGGAGATTGAACAAGGTATGTTATAGGTTACAGCTTCCTCCTGAGTATCATATTAACCCCTCGTTCCATGTGTCTCTCCTCAGGCCGGTGGTAGCTGGTCCACTCCAGGAGTCTGAGATACAGGAGGTTCCTCCGCCCCCACTGGACATCGAGGGGGCACCGGCGTACTCGATCCATTCCATCTTAGATTCGAGGCGTCGGGTGGGGGGCCTGCAGTATCTCATGGAGTGGGAGGAGTACGGTCCGGAGGAACGGTGCTGTGTCCCTAGGAGGGACATCCTCGATCCCTCCATGTTGAGGGATTTCCACCGCAGTCATCCGACTCGCCCCGCGCCGCGTCCTCCTGGCCGTCCCCGAGGCCGGTGTCGACGCACGGCTGGAGCCGCGCGTCGGGGGGGTACTGTCACGGATTCTGCCGAGGCTGCCCCTCCTCCTTGCTCGGGCAGGCTTCGGCGTTCGTCGTCACCGGAATACTAGCTACTGCCAATCTATTTTCTATGTTCTACCTGTTGTTGTCTGATTGTCACACACCTGTTTCCCATCGTGTAATTACTCCTTCCCTATTTAACCCGGTGGATCCCATTGTGTTTTGTGCGTGTTTGTTATTTCGTTTCGTGTGTCGTTTGGTGAGCGGGTTTGCTCCTCCCTGTGTGGAGGTACTTTGTATTTGTTTCTTTACTTGTTAGTAAAGTACGTTTTCATTGAGTTCTGTGTCCTGCACCTGACTTCGACCCACCGCATTACACTGACACTCGTTACAGTATGTATATATATATGCGAGAATAAAAACATTTGGGGGATTGGAAGTGATGCAGACAATTACATTGATGGAAGTTACAATCTATCTGAAATATTAAAGCTGATCTACCCCCTAAAAAAAAATATATATATATACTGTATATATAAAACACATGCTCTAATGACGCACTTTTGAAAGTTCTCCCTCCGTGGTGTTTTGGGAAACGTATTTGTGAGTTCTTCGCCCTTTACAGAAACGATGCATCGTTAAAACACTTGTAAGCTTAAGTTCCATCGCTATCGGGAAACCGGGCCCTGGCTATTACTTCATAGACATGGGCTATTTGCATTCATACAAAACATATGGATTCTCCCTTTAAAGAGGGGAGGACGGTGAATATCAACAGCTGCTTTAAATAAACTGTAAGTGACTCTCAAAGTACTGAATAAGTTGGCTGAGTGAGCATTTGGAAAGAAATCCCCCCAAACATCTGGGGTAGTCCGCCCAGACCCCCCTCTAGCTATGCTTTATGGAAGACTGTAACTTACGTAGCTAGGATATATTGTCAACATTGAGTTGTGGTTCATAGCTATGGTACAGCCTTGTTGACTTGTAGCTACTGGCTAGTTGGCTAGATAACTAGCTATAATAGCTAGCTTATTTGTTTGTGCTCTGATTTAGTTTCCACAGACGACTTCAGCCATTTGAAAATACTTCCATAGCAAAATATACCCAGCTAGCTTCCTTTCCTTGTAGCTTGCTTCTCATCCGACTGGTGTTAGCTAGCTAGTTACAGCTGCTAGCCTGCTACAAGCTAGCTGCTGCTGTTGCGCAGCAACTGAGTTTCTGGTCCTGGTTTTAGAACTCTGAGATTCGGCTGGAAAGATGTTAGCATTGTCAGAAATGCTACAAAAAGATAGCACACTGTTGGTTTTTAATGGACAGAAATTAGTACGTGAGAGCGATAATAAAAACTGTTGCACCCACAAACTTAGTCAATCCGACATTTTTTAAGTCCAATGGTAACTTTATGGATGCTATAGTCTCGTTTTAATCTGATGTCTAGAATTTGAGGTAGGTTGGCACAGAAAATACTCAGAAAACTAAATTGTTAACAACCCGGTTAAACAATCTGGTATGTGTACCTCCAATCAAGTTGATTTGCCAAATTTCCTCGAAATCGGTGTCATATTGGCTTAGATATGATGATAGGGACATTTTTATTTGACACTCAATTTAACATCGCCCCCACAATAATCACAAATTTACATTAAGCCCTGAGTTGTATATTAAACAGACACAAGCTTGTTCTGTTACGTCCATTATTAAAAATGTGGGGCTTGTCTCAGGGTACTGTAGGCTCGGGTAAAGGACTAAAGCTAGAAAGTGTATTGCTTGGATAGAAGTGGCCCCAACTTCACCCCCATCCCATCCCCCCACAGCTCCACCATGCAGTTCTTTGGAGCCTCTCTCTGCCCCATTCCTCCCTGTCCCTCACCGTCCCTGAAGACTGGGCCTATCTGCCCCTGTGACAGGGGTGTCGGGCTCTGACGGGACAGTACAGGCGTCAGGAACTGAACAGACAGATGGTGGATGAGGAAAAGAAACAACAAGAGGCCATTTCTTCTTCTTCCCTTCTTCTGGTTGGCTGGTCAGCCTAGTGCAGCGCGCGAACAGGATTGTGGCTCTCCCAGCCCCCACAGGCAGGGGACTCTACGGTGCTGGGTGTTGGGGGGGATAATCCCCTATACAGGACCCCCAGCCCCCTTTCTTGGATTTGTCCCTCTGCTGCCCCAAACCCGATACCCCACCTCTTAGTGAACGAGCCACAGCCTGGCCAAGGGTGGGTCCTGTGATAGTAAAAAGGCTTTGGGTTCTATAACTAATTGAAGTATCTTTAGACAGATCATAATTGGGATGTCGAGTTTTATGTTCCTTTTGATGGCATAGATGGCCCTTCTTGCCTTGTCTCTTAGATCGTTCACAGCCTTGTGGAAGTTACCTATGGTGTTGATGTCTAGGCCAAGGTAGGTATATATATTTGTGTGCTCTAGGGCAACAGTGTCTGGATAGAATTTGTATTTGTTGTCCTGGTAACTGGAGCATTTTTGGAACACCATTATTTTTGTCTTACTGAGATTCACTGTTAGGGCCAAGTCTGACAGAATCCATACAGAAGATCTAGGTGCTGCTGTAGGCCCTCCTTGGTTGGGGACAGAAGCACCAGATCATCAGCAAACAATAGACATTTGATTTCTAAGTCCAGTAGTTTAAAGTTTTGAAGTTTGAAGTTTTATTAGTCGCACGTACGAGATTTGCATGGTATACATCGTCCAACTAAATGTTTACTTGCAGGTTCCTTCTCGTAACAACAATAAGAAATAGTAAAAAATAAGAATACAAACATAAAGTACATGGCAGCAGAAAATAATAAACATTTTAGCATCAGTATAATACAGGAAGGCACAATTTATACATGAATTGGGTAAGGGGGAATGGGGGCCAAATGTATAAATTGGGCAGTATAATAAGAGTCTGGTAGCAGCAGTTGTGATGTGCGCTAAGGTGCGGAGAATCCGAGCAGAAGGGTGAGGCCGGGTGCTGCAGACTGTTCTAATGCCCTCGTCTGTGATAAAGTAGTCTACAGTAATACTGCCAAGAGATGAGCTATAGGTTTACCAACCGTAGGAGTCCCCTTAAGCCTACCATTGACTATGTACAGACCCAGCGTGCGACAGAGCTGCAGCAGTTGTGACCCGTTTTTGTTGGTTGTTTTGTCGTAGTTGTATCTAGGGGGGCATATTGGGGAAGGAATACTGTCACTTCCCAGTAGGTATTTGTCCCCCTGTGTGCTGAGAGTCAGGTTCTTGTCCAGTTCTGGCATTTAGGTCACCACAGACTAGTACATGTCCCTGGGCCTGGAAATGATTGATTTCCCCCTCTAGGGTGGAGAAGCTCTCGTCATTAAAGTATGGTGATTCTATTGGGGGGATATAGGTAGCACACAGGAGGAAATGTTTCTCTGTTGAGATAATGTGCCTATTAATTTCTAACCATATGTAAAATGCTCCGGTTTTTATTAATTTAATAGAGTGGGTTATGTCTGATCTATAGCAAATTAGCATACCCCCTGAGTCCTTTCCCTGTTTTACTCCTGGTAGTTTGGTGGATGGGACTACCAGCTCTCTGTAACCTAGAGGGAAACCAATGGGTCAATCTCCTCTATACCATATTTCTTGTAGGATGACAATGTCTGTATTTCTGATTTATTTTGTGAAGTCTGGGTTCCTGCTCTTTAGGCCAAAAGCAGATGACCTCAGACCTTGTATGTTTCAGTATGAGATAGTAAAAGCTTTGTGTTCCATAGTGTCCAGTGTAGTTATTTGTGTGGTTTAGTTTCGGACCATTAGGTTTGAGCAGAGCATGCCGAGGGTCTCTCTGGCTCTGTCTGTCTGTCTGTCTGTCTGTCTGTCTGTCTGTCTGTCTGTCTGTCTGTCTGTCTCCAACGCCACGATCCTGATGCCCATGGTGGGGTACGTGCTGGTGCTGCCGGCGGCACAGAGACACTGTTTGGACTTTCTGAACTGCGTGATCGGCAGCCGCCCCTGTCTGTCTGTCTGTCTCTCTCTCTCTCTCGCTCTCGGCATTGGAAACATGTTTACATTGCCAAAGCAAGTGAAATAAACAATAAACAAAACAACAATGACAAAAACCAACGAAGTGAATTAAACAGAACAAAGACAAAAACAATCAGACATTAACAGTAAACATTACACACACAAAAACTTTCAAGACAATAACGTTTAATATATTAGTTATTAGCAGTTAAAAAATGTATTATAAACTTGATGGTTCGAGCCCTGAATGCTGATTGGCTGAAAGCTGTGGTATATCAGACCGTATACCATGGTTATGACAAATTATTTATTTTTACTGCTCTAATTACATTGGTAACCAGTTTATAATAGCAATAAGGCACCTCTGGGGTTTGTGATATAAGGCCAATAAACCACGGCTAAGGGTTGTATCCAGACACTCCGCATTGCGTCGTGCGTAACAACAGCCCTTAGCCGTGGTATACTGGCCATATACCACACCCCCTCGGGCCTTATTGCGTAAGTATAACATTTAAAATGTTACATAAGCTATGTATAGTGTTGTGACAATGTGCAAATAATAGAATGTATGAATGACGGGGGAAAATAATTAGGCAGATAAATATAGGTTATATTTACATTGGTGTTTCTGACCAACTGGTTGACCTTTTCTTGTGGCAGGTCACACATTTTGCTGCTGGGATTGCACACTGTGGTATTTCGCCTAACAGATACGGGAGTTTGTCAAAAATGTATTTGTGTTTGAATTCTTTGCGTGTTTGTGTAATTTGAGGGAAATATGTGTTTTCCTGAGTCTGTACATAGTCAAGGCCTTTATTAGTTGTGGGTCAGTCATTACAATTTCCTATGTTTTTTGGTTGATTCTTTCCAATGTGTCAAGTAGTTCTCTCTCTCTCTGTCTCTCTCTCGTTCAGAGACCTGGTGTGTGTTTTTCTTAGGGCTTCATTTAATTTCAAGTGTCTACCTCTCTTCCACTAACGTTCAACATATCCCCTTTCACCAACACTGAAAGGAATTAAAACAGACATCAAAGGCAGCCATCATATTTGAAGATTTGCAGACTCCTCTTCTGCCCTCCTCTTTCACCCCTTTCTTCCTATCTCAGGATGATGATACTGATGCTGGTAAGATCTCCCTCTCTCTTTCTCTCCTGCCTGCCCTCATGCCACCCAACCCTCTCTCTACCCTGGTGTGATGTGATATATAGGGGTTTGACACCCCTATACCACCCTCAGATGTCTGGGCTTATGTTGAACCCGCTTAGGTTTCAGATGTATGGTGGTCCACCACCAGCATAATGGGGTCTACTTCATAGGGTTTTTGTGTCTTGCAGGTCAATAGAAATACGGAGCTAAATTGATGCTCCAAAACATAGAGCATACATTTTATACTAATACAATTGTTTAGAGAAAGATAGACATTATTATCTGAAAAGGATGGATAATCCTGAATGAATCATGAATAATGATGAGTGAGAAAGCTACAGAGGGTCAAAGATCATACGCCCAAGTCATGCTAACCTCCCCTTGTAATGGTGAGAGATTAGCAGGTATTGGGGGAATGATCTTTGACGCTCTGTAACTTTCTCACTCATCATCATTCACCATTAATTCAGGATTATCCATAATCATGGTAGCATCCACATTAACCTAGAAGTGTTTAGAAACATATTATATTCTTTTTTACAATAAAAGTGACTTCAAAATGACACAATACATTATTTACCATTCGTTTCTATTGGGTACAACATAATTTGAAACACAATTTTTAAAAAAACCTGCAAACGCATCCAACAAGTTTGTAGTCACAAGCTTGATGTAGTCATTGCGTGCTATGAATATGAGACCAAATATATCATTTTGATTGATTTTAATCGATAAGAATCTTTAGTGGTGACAATAATTTGACATCTAACATTTTGTGATAAAAAATGATTACTCATTGCTCATCTTTATCAAGGGTGCCAATAATTTCGGTCCCCACTGCAATGAGTTTTCTGTTATTTTTCCTGTGACTACTGTACTGTATATGGCCTACCTGCAGAGTGCAGACTACGGTCTCTCTGCCTGTACAGAGATCATCCGTACACTGTTCTGATGTACTCCATTCCACCTGACTCCATGGTACTTATTTTAGTCATGATGTCCACCTCCCCTCTACAGTCTGGGTTTCAGGAAATACATGCAAGTTTCTGTTTACTTTCAGCATCGATGTAGGAGCACTGAAATCCCTTCACCAATCACTATCCTAACTGCTGTCTGTTGGTGGCTTACAGGATCTCAAATATACAGCCTGGGTTAGGGCTGTCCAAAACCCCCAAAAAATATTGGTAGAAATGTTTTAACACGTATTCTTCCATATATACATTGAACAAAAATATAAAAGCAACATGCAACAATTTCAAAGATTTTACTGAGTTACAATTCATACAAGGACATCAGTCAATTGAAATAAATTATTTAGGCCCTAATCTATGGATTTCACATGACTGGGAATACAGATATGCATTACAGACTACAAACTATTACAGACTACAAAAGGAAGCACAGCCGCGAGCTGCCCAGTGACACAAGCCTACCAGACGAGCTAAATCACTTCTATGCTCGCTTCGAGGCAAGCAACACTGAAGCATGCATGAGAGCACCAGCTGTTCCGGATGACTATGTGATCACGCTCTCCGTAGCCGATGTGAGTAAGACTTTTAAGCAGGTCAACATTCACAAGGCCGCAGGGCCAGACGGATTACCAGGACGTGTACTCCGAGCATGTGCTGACCAACTGGCAAGTGTCTTCACTGACATTTTCAACATGCCCCTGACTGAGTCTGTAATACCAACATGTTTCAAGCAGACCATCATAGTCCCTGTGCCCAAGAACACTAAGGTAACCTGCCTAAATGACTACAGACCCGCAGCACTCCCATCTGTAGCCATGAAGTGCTTTGAAAGGCTGGTCATGGCTCACATCAACACCATTGTCCCAGAAACCCTAGACCCACTTCAATTTGCATACCGCCCAAACAGATCCACAGATGATGCAATCTCTATTGCACTCCACACTACCCTTTCCCACTTGGATAAAAGGAAACCTATGTGAGAATGCTATTCATTGACTACAGCTCAGCGTTCAACACCATAATGCCCTCAAAGCTCATCACTAAGCTAAGGACCCTGGGACTAAACACCTCCCTCTGCAACTGGATCCTGGACTTCCTGACGGGCTGCCCCCAGTGGTAAGGGTAGGTAACAACACATCTGCCACGCTGATCCTCAACACGGGGGGCCCCTCAGGGGAGCGTGCTCAGTCCCCTCCTGTACTCCCTGTTCACCCATGACTGCATGGCCAGGCATGACTCCAACACCATCATTAAGTTTGCCGACAACACAACAGTGGTAGGCCTCATCACCGACAACGATGAGAAAGCCTATAGGGAGGAGGTCAGAGACCTGGCCATGTGGTGCCATGATAACAACCTCTCCCTCAACATGATCAAGACAAAGGAGATGATTGTGGACTACAGGAAAAGGAGGACCGAGCACGCACCATTCTCATCGACGGGGCTGTAGTGGAGCAGGTTGAGAGCTTCAAGTTCCTTGGTGTCCACATCACCAACAAACTATCATGGGAAAAATATCCTTTCTATTTAATTCAGCTAAATTTCAATTATATCCTTCTTACTATAAAATCATATAATACAAAATAATGGCACAGGAATTAAAAGCATATCATGTCTGCTAAATGAACAAGCCTACAGCCTATGGCATGGCACTTAGCCAGATAACATACAGTATGCCAACTCCCTCATATCATAATGTTTCTTTAGCCCTGCCTACAATAAATAATGGATTTATTGTGATGGTGTGTATTCAATTGATTTATTAGACTTTTTTCAATGTAGATGTTCCAAAGGCATGCATCAGTGGCTTGTATGAGGCTTGTATGCGTGGAGGCCTGGAGATGCTAAACGTGTTTATGTTAATTAACGATAAATTACAGTGAAACCGGCAGTCTTTTGCATGACAATAACAGGCTGACAAAATGACCGCCACAGCCCTAACTGGTACCCTCTGTCATACACGTCGATCCAGAGCATCCCAAACATGCTCAATGGGTGACATGTCTGGTGAGTACGCAGGCCATGGAAGAACTGGGACATTTTCAGCTTCCAGGAATTGTGTACAGATCCTTGCGACATGGGACCGTGCATTATCATGCTGAAACATGAGGTGATGGTGGCGGATGAATGGCACAACAATGGGCCTCATGATCTCGTCATGGTCTCTATGTGCATTGAAATTGCCATTGATAAAATGCAATTGTGTTTGTTGTCCGTAGCTTATTCTAAACGTGTTACCGACTTCGGCTACTGACTTCGGCTTGCCTCGAGAAAAACATTTGTGTGCCCGAACAGCCGAAAAAACCCTTGCCGAAGTCCAAAACGAACGAAAACTTCACAAAATGTTGTCATAATATATGCACAAACTGTTTCCGAACTGTTTCGGCTGGGAAGCATGCGGATGCCTTAAGAGAAGGGCATTCTAGATGGGAAAATCACTGTCTTCGGAAAAACATTCACCCCTGCAAACCTTTGAAGCCCTGGTTTAAAAAGGGCACAGGTTAAAATATATGGTGGAAAAGGAACTAGCAGCACTCATTAGTCATATGCGTGTCTCAGATGCAGGAAGGAATATCTGTTGTATGACGTGTCATATAGATAGGTGTCCTCCTGGTCAGTGAACCGGGAAAGGAAACTATTGCCCTGACATGTTCACAAAGGAAGCTTGAGTCAACTGACAGTAGACTATCCGAAATTTGAGCACTCATATTGGAGGAAGATCAGACACTAACAGTGAAGAGAAATAGTGAAAGGTAGTACAGTATATACTGTATGCTCATTGCCCAGGCTAGGAAAGTACTGCTATTACTGCCTTAAAATTGATTCAAAGGCTAGGAAAGTACTGCTATTACTGCCTTAAAATGGATTCCCCAGCTAGGAAAGTACTACTATTACTGCCTTAACATGTTCATAAAGGAAGGCTGAGAGAACCGGCACTTGACTATAAACCCTATTTGCTATAAGTGCACTACTTTTATCCAGAGCCAGGTCAAAAGTAGTGCACTACACAAGGAATAGGATGCCATTTTCTGAGTTTGCCTATGAAAAAATACTTTGAGTACACACTGTACATTCACTGAGTGAGGTCCACTAGATCCCATGTCCTGTTCTTAGTAGCTGGGAGGCAATCAGTCAGTCACTCAGAGGCCGTGTTCTTCCAATGTTCCCCAGAATGAACAGATGTACACAGACAGATGAGTCCTGTGGATGAGCTGTTCCCTTTAACTCCACTCGCTGCTCGTAAATGCAATATCCTGTGGTTGATCTCTTTATATAAAACAGATGTAAAGACCCACACACAGCCCACACACAATCACTATTTTTATATTTATTATTTTTTCATGTATTTTTATTTTATTTAGTATTTAATTTTTTTAGGGGGTAGATCAGCTTTAATATTGCAGATAGATTGTAGCTGCCATCAATGTAATTGTCTGCATCATTTCCAATCCCCCATATATATATATTTTTTTAAATGTATATATATATATATATATATATATATATATATATATATATATATATAACACATACATACCCACATTTATATAAATGTCCTAACTGTTGGTTATTTAACTTCTGCTTGATGTTAGCTAACAGTGATCATTTCAATTTCTCTCTATGTAATTACATAGGGGTTAGTGTGTTGGGGAGTTTTGTTATGTTATGTTCTGGCAATGCAGTAACAAGCAAATTATTGTACTAAAAACAAAAATCATACAAGCCTGCTAATTTGGGCACTTGATCAAGTTGTGTCATGTATGGTCAAATAAGTTGCCATCTGCTCAGGACAGGAGATACCCTTCTCTTCCCTTCCCGAGGAGAAACCATAGATGATCATATCATTCTATGGGAGAAACTCTCAGCTCAGATCAGCTGTCATTTGTGCCACATTGCAGAGTCGGCTTCTTTCTCTCAGTAGCATTTGATGCCTGGTCATTTATCCTAAATGTGTTGTTACAACTCACTCTCAACAGTTACAGCTGACAATATCCTCACCAGGCCCCTTAGGCGATGGCAAGTGGTGTGGGTGGTATGGTGTGCTCATATGTGTGCATCTCTTTAAATCAAAGGCAAAAATATAAAGTTGTCATTTGTCACTCCAAGTTTGTCTATTTAATGATGACACATCCACATTGATATAACAAGAGATTATCATTCCAATATAAGTGCTTTTGAAAGCAGACTTTATCTCTGAAGTACGTGTGTGTGTGTGCCGGCAGTCTGTCAGCTGTTCCTCAGATCGGATGCCTTGGTGACAAGGGGACAGCCCTAGCTGTTGTCTGAGACCCTTGTGGTCAATGTCCTACCAGCTGCCACAAGCACACCATGAGGTGCGATGACAACCTGGAAGCCACACTGATCCAAATACACCTGGTTAGGCAATCAGTCTAGCCTGTACTTCAATTGTCAGAACATGTCCGTCTTTTACAAGCAATGATTCAGAAGCATTGACACCTCGCGACTCTTTGAGAATGATAACAAACGGTGTAAAGACCGGCCAGCCACACACACATGAGATGGTAGTAATAGGTAGTTCTTAATAGTCTTTTACAATCTGTCCATTTGAAGGAAGTTCCACACTTTTCTCAACACTGAGGATAAGGAGCTACTCCTACAGTTCTGTCATGATCGCATTCATGCCCATTCTACTCTGAACACACATTGTGCAACATATTTGTTGCATTATATTTGACAAGTCTTACATGTTTCAAGTTACTGAGAGAAGACAAAGGCAGCATGCATCCACATACGATCCTCATCCCATCAGGTTCTCCCCTCTAATGAGAGGATTCCAAAACAAACTACCTCAAACTGGACTGAACCCAGAACCAGAGTTTTGTTCTGAGTCGGAGAGAGGCCGATGCAATGGCGGCAGGCAGGCAGCGAGCTAGTGGACATGTGTTGGGGAGGGAGTTGGGGTAGAAGAACCACATGGTTTCTTAGCAAGCAGCTAAATGCTTTCAATGTACTCCCCTCGTCTCCTAGTCTATCACAGAGGAGTCTGTGGCCTGGCACAAAGTAAGGGAGTTAATATTGCTCATCATTTGGAATGTAATAAGATTACATTCAGCCCCTATGGGCAAGTCAGCAAGTCAACATTGCTTTGTAGCTATGGGACGCCTTTGGATAAATCATAACTTACAACTGAGGCCTCTCCACTTTCTCAAAACCCCAGTGTTGGAAGCACAAACAGAGCATGCACGCACGCCACACACCCACACACACACACACAAACACACACACTGTTGAATATGCTGCGTGTGCTGCCAGCGGCCTCTCTATAGGCCTGACTCTCTCTGCATCAGATTAAAGCCGACGACAAACACTGAAGACAATACACCATTGTCTGGGAGTCCATGTCAGTCTTAGGAACAACCAACACAGTGAATCTGGTCATTCATTGGCAATGGAGAGGAAGATAGGAGAAGACACAGTGGTGTAATAATGATACTCTGTCTGGACTGCTGCCAGCTGCTATGGAAGGAAGGTTTCCCTGATGTAACAGCAGATCATCTTGTTACTCTGGCTAACCCTCTATAGGAGGTGATTAGCAGTAGGATCAAGGCAACCCTCTCAGATGAACCACATGCTGAGCTCAGGTCTCTCCAGTGTCCGCCAGGCTTGGTGTTGGTTCAGAGCGTTAGGACGAACAAGAAGTAAGGAGAACCAGGCACATGGTTCGGCTACATCTTGGTTATATATATATATATATATATATATATATATATATATATATATATATATATATATATATATATATTGTATATCTTGGTGCCAGTGGACCGGAAAAGCTTCACTGGTAACACAAACACAACCCACGTTTTTTTCTCAAGCCATATAGCTGGTTGAGTGGGCCGGTCCAGTTGTGGTTATCTCTGTGTTAGTGCAGAGCTCGGCAGCTTAAACCCAATGGTTTATTTGAGGGTGAAGTAATTAAATAAATGTTGTGTCCACCACTCAAACTGGCTAACTGCCTTTGACCTGCAGAATACCTGCTAAAAGCCTGTGTTTGGAGAACTCTGGTCGGGGGGCTGGGTATCGTGTCAAGATGTCCTGGTGTTGACATATCATATATAACACAATGTAAATTGTATACATGATTTAATCTGTTTAAGTTTCATTCCTTCCTCCCTCAGAGAACTGTGTGAAGGTAGGCTGGGACTACAGAGTTATGGAGTCCAGAGGCCCCAAAGTCGCACCCTATTCCCTATGTAGTACACTTCTTTTGACTAGGACCATGGTCAAAATGAATGTACTATAAAGGGAATAGGGTGTCATTCCAGATACACCCCTGGAGTCCAAAGGCCCACAAAATATACCCACTTTGGTGCCTGTGATTGTGACTGAGTGGGAGAATTTTGTGAAATAAATGGGTAGGTAGGCCTAAAGGAAATAGATCATTAGGCCTGTAGCGTGACTTACAGAAACCTGGAAATAGTGTTTCCTCCAGAGAAACCATGTCCTCCGTAATTGTAGCCTAGCTTCTTGTTTTTTGATGAGGGGGACTCACCGTGCCTCCCGCCTCCCAAGATTGATGACATCAATCACGATGTAACGAGGTTGTCAATGATTTTACCATACAGCGCTTAAATGGCTAGTTAAAACCACATTGGGCTCTCTCCTTTACTTTTACAATGACATATGGTTTTTACAGAGGAGGAGGCCATATATGGTTTCCCATTTTCTTTTGATAACAACAGAAGTAAATTCTCTCAACCTCACATTCCATGGCACTGTGTGTCTTAGTAAGGCCTCATTCATGGCTGGCCCTATAAGAGATGGAGAGGGGGATGAGGTGGGGTCTAAGTACTCACTCCTAGGCCTAGCTGGCCCTGTGAGAGATGGAGAGGGGGATGAGAGAGGACAAGGCCAGGCAGGGCAGGTTGCTACTCTCCCTCTTCCAGACCGGATATGATGTGATCCTATTTAACCCCAGACACTTGAAAGAGAATGAGCCAGATGCCTCGAGGGTATGGTATAACAGACAATAAAAGGCCTTGATTGTGTCCACTTGCCATCCAAGCCAATGCAGAGAGGAACTCAAAGAGTGACCCTGTAAATAAATGAATGTAGCTTCTCTGCCGACTGCCGCCACTTTACTCGTCTCTGTGTTTCCCCCTTCCCTCCACCTTACCCCTCATCTCAAGTACAGACTCGCTGTAAGAAGAGTGCGGCGTGGCAGACTAGACTAGCTCAACACATAGCTGTCTTTTTACAGCTCCCTAAATGGCCATTAAATTCCCATCAATTGAGCTCCAGACATGAGTGTACTTCAGCCACCCTCCACCCCCACACAGCTCCCCGGGCTGGGCTGAAGGAAGGATGCAAGGTCCTGCTAGACACCCAGTATTGTCCCACACTCTCAAAGTGGTGTCTCTGATGGGTCTAGAATGATAATGCTCTTTTCACTCGATGGCAACCACTCGTTGTACAAAACATCAGGGGTATACGTCATCTTGATAGTAGGGAAATAGTGTTGGCCTCAACAATGTGTTGCAAAACATACAGCAGGCCTAACGAGACTGGTGGGAAGGTGGCATGTTAATTTTCCTTTACAGCAATTGAAAGATGAAAATACAGTTTAAATGCACTGTAGGGCATTTTGGATATGATTCAACCATCAACGTTTTGCCTATGTTAAACCGTTGTGGTTTGCAATCATAATGGCCTAATATAACCATGTAATATGGCCATCAGAACAAAAACATAATTGTGGGAAAGCAGCCTTTCTGGGAAACATGTAAACTATGGAGATACAGCAGCTGTAGTTCTTTCTTTTACATCAACTAGATTTCTAAACACAACAACTTTCTCAACTGTATACCCGAAACACAGACTTTTCTCCTGGTAGAATCTTTTAGCAGTTTAAGGGGACTGCAATCTAGGAATACCATGCTATAGTAAATGGCTTTATCGGTAGAGTATAGTATCTTAGCTCACTGAGGTGTGAGAGAGAGAGAGAGAGAGAGAGAGAGAGAGAGAGCGAGAGAGAGAGAGCGAGAGAGAGAGAGAGAGAGAGAGAGAGAGAGAGAGAGAGAGAGAGAGAGAGAGAGAGAGAGAGAGAGAGAGAGAGAGAGAGAGAGAGAGAGAAAACCCTGTTCTTTTCTCAATTTTTGATTTCTCTCTGTAGGGGGGAGGGGGTCTGTCCTCCTCCTCTCCTCCTCAGAGTCATTCAAACGTTATTTTCCTCCTCCTGTCCCTCCTGCATGCTAGACTTCATTGGTATTTGTATTTTTTTTAAAGTCCCCCCACTGCTCCTCCTTGGGGAGTGGGGAGAGCTGTGGAGGGACGTGTGAAAGAGAGAAACGGAGGGTAAGGGGACACAGAAAAGAGAGAGAGGCTGGCTCTGGCTTGGGAGATGAAAGTGACATTGCCACCATGGGTTTCAGAGCCCAGAAAAAAGCACCCCAAGCAGAGCTTGAATAGGCTGAATACCCCCATCATTTCTTTACATCCTTTCACTCTCCCCGGGCCTGACTGCTGGAACTCTTCATTCAGCACAATGGCAAATGCACTAAAACTTTTTTCTTATGCTAATGATCCCTCAGCTGCATGGGCATCAACGCATTAAATTAAAAACACACTCATGGTGGATACACAGACATGCATCCACCATGCGCAATACAGAAATGCACACCACCACAAATGCTTTTTGCAAGAGTCAGAACTTCTTCCTTCAGCATTTGTCTTTTCTTACCTTTTTCCTTTCACTCATTTCTTTTCACTTTTTTTCTCTAGAGAACATACTATTGTTCCTTTGTAAAATCCTGCAGTTTTAACATTCTTCAGTAAGACCATGTCATCAAATAACTTTAACCATTCCTCTCATCAATTTTAAGTTTGAGTTGATGAAAATCAGTGATTAAGGAATGAATATGACATTTAAGCTATATCCTATGAATTAATACACAATCCTAAAACCACATCTATTATTTTTTATTTGTAGTTCTATAACTGATCTGAATGCAGACCAAAGCAAGGAGGAAAATGGTGCTCATATTATTAGTTCAGGCGTGAGCCTAGGGATTATTAACACACACTCTAGATGGGTAAAAGCCAACAGTAAATATAGCTGTTTTTACCCCGCACAAAAGTGTCAAGTGTTTTGTTGATTACTCAGGCTACAGTGCAAACAGGCTAACTGAGAATCTTTCAACAATAAGTACACAACTCCTACTGACATGGTTCAAAGAGGTGGCCTTAATTCCACAGCATGCCAAGCACTTGAAGCATTTATTGCAAGTGTTTAAATGAGAGGGATCTTGAAATAATCTGTACATGGAGTGAAGTGAGAGCACTCTTGAGCATCACTTTCTTTACCATCAACTTGTAGCCACTGTGTATAGGCCTACTGCCAGTTTGCCACTAATGTTAGTGTAAAAAGCACAATTAAATTGGAATGTAGCCTATGAAATGTGTCAATCTGAAACCACTCAAAATTATGATAGACAAGACAACAACATTTGAGAACACATATCCCTAACCCTTCTATAGAAGTTAAAGCCTCCCACAATGACAGCCCTTCAATCTCAATTTCCAGAAATATGCACAAAATGTATTGCAAAATAAAAGTTATTGTTTACATCGAACTTTGCACACATTTTTAGGATCATAGTTAAAGATGCAGTGAATCACGATATATCTAGGCTATTACTCTGCCAGGCATTTGGAAGTCAGTAGAAGGCTTTCTGATCACATCTCTTCGCATATGGATCAAGTTGCAAGACAGAATGTTTTGGATTCCAATGTCAGTTAAGTTCAAAGTGCAAATGTGATGTGGAGTTACCCAAGCCCCATCCGTCCTTGACACGCAAGATTATGCTATGTGACTGCAGAATAGTGGTTTAAATTTAAACACATATAGCTTGTCTATTGGATTCAACATCAAGAGGTTTCAAATAAGAAATTAATAATTTGTTTTAAAATGTCTCCAAATAAGTGTGCAGTTTTGCAAGCTGTCATCTAGGCTAGTCTATACCACAACAAACACTTTCCTTACCTTGAATACTTTCTCTTTAGACCCCGACGCTCTTCTGTTCACTTTGTCCGATGACTCTCTACAAAGAATCCGATAATTAGGCTAAACTGTACTTTTTCAATGAAAACCGCGGAGACCGGCTATGTCCCTTTGAAAAATCTTTACTTTAAGAAAAGTTTTGAAAGTCTACTCAAAGTTCGGGACACACACCGCATCCCTCGGATAACTCATTTAATACGGAGGAGCGCGTTTACTCGCATCTAACTTTTACAATCCATCATCTTCTTCAAGTGGTAAAGTTTTCTCACTCCCATTTGCGTTTTTACATAAGAAACCGCATGGCATGTTTTCGTCAGAATACGTAGCTGAAAAATGTAAACTAAAACTAGATTTGAATCGACAGTTTTTCTAGACATGCGCTGGTGAGATCTTCAGGCTGATCTGTTTTCAATTCGATCCCCGCTTTCTCTCCCCCCTCTACCCTCCACCTCCCCGTGCTCCCTGGTGAGTTGGGCCATTTGCTGCTCCAGATGGGCCGGGCTAACTCAATCCAACAGTTGGACTCGGGTAAAAGTTAGATAAAGTTTCATTATTGTTCGATTTCACGGACTTTAGGCAGGAACGTTACTGGGAGCCAATTTTGTCAGAGACACATGGGCTATTCGATTGAGAATAGGAGCATCATTGCAACTTACTAGTATATCACCCAACCGACCCCCTCCCCATATAAACATATTTTTTGGCCTTCACATATTTTCGGGTAATTGATATCGTCTTCCTCTTCTCCATTTGTCTTGGCATAGCCTTATAGCAGCAACACTGATGAAATCAATTTGGAGACAAGCCTTCCGCATAGCCTACACAAAGCACATCATTAGGCATACTTTCCGCCATTATCAACAGTGCCTGGTACTGGCAAGTTACATGATGTGTCAGACTTTAACAATTGGAATGCGGACGTGGGTATTTATATACAGTACCAGTCAAAAGTTTGGACGCACTTACTCATTCAAGGGTTTTTATTTATTTTTACTATTTTCTACATTGTAGAATAATAGTGAAGACATCAAAACTATGAAATAACACATATGGAATCATGTAGTAACCAAAAAAGTGTTAAACAAATCAAAATATATTTAAAATGTTAGATTCTTCAAAGTAGCCACCCTTTGCCTTGATGACAGCTTTGCACACTCTTGGCATTCTCTCAACCAGCTTCATGAGGAATGCTTTTCCAACAGTCTTGAAGGAGTTCCCACATAAAGGAGCACTTGTTGGCTGCTTTTCCTTCACTCTGCGGTCCAACTCGTCCCAAACCATCTCAATTGGGTTGAGGTCGGGTGATTGTGGAGGCCAGGTCATCTGATGCAGCACTCCATCACTCTCCTTGGTCAAATAGCCCTTACACAGCCTGGAGGTGTGTTTTGGGTCATTGTCCTGTTGAAAACAAATGATAGTCCCACTAAGGGCAAACCACATGGGATGGCGTATCGCTGCAGAATGCTGTGGTAGCCATGCATGTTAAGTGTGTCTTGAATTCTAAATAAATCACAGACAGTGTCACCAGCAAAGCACCCCCACATTATCACACCTTCACCCCCATGCTTCATGGTTGGAACCACAAATGCGGAGATCATCCGTTCACCTACTCTGCGTCTCACAAAGACACAGCGGTTGGAACCAAAAATCTCACATATGGACTCATCAGACCAAAGGACAGATTTCCACCGGTCTAATGTCCATTGCTCGTGTTTCTTGGCCCAAGTGTTTCTTTAGTAGTGGTTTCTTTGCAGCAATTCGACCATGAAGGCCTGATTCACGCAGTCTCCTCTGAACAGTTGATGTTGAGATGTGTTTGTTACTTGAACTCTGTGAAGCATTTATTTGGGCTGCAATCTGAGGTGCAGTTAATTCTAATGAATTTATCCTCTGCAGCAGAGGTAACTCTGGGTCTTCCTTTCCTGTGGCGGTCCTCATGAGAGACAGTTTCATCATAAAGCTTGATGGTTTCTGCGACTGCACTTGAAGAAACTTTAAAAGTTCTTGAAATGTTCCCGGATTGACTGACCTTCATGTCTTAAAGTAATGATGGACTGTCATTTCTCTTTGCTTATTTGAGCTGTTCTTGCCATAATATGGACTTGGTCTTTTATCAAATAGGGCTATCCTCTGTATTCCACACCTACCTTGTTACAACACAACTGATTGGCTCAAACGCATTAAGAAGGAAAGAAATTCCACAAATTAACGTTTAACAAGGCACACCTGTTAATTGAATTGCATTCCAGGTGACTACCTCATGAAGCTGGTTGAGAGAAAAGCTGTCATCAAGCAAAAGGTGGCTACTTTGAAGTATCTCAAATATAAAATATGTTTTGATTTGTTTAACACTTTTTTGGTTACTACATGATTCCATATGTGTTATTTCATAGTTTTGATGTCTCCACTATTATTCTACAATGTAGAAAGTAGTAAAAATAAAGAAGAACCCTTGAATGAGTAGGTGTTCAAACTTTTGACTGGTACTGTATATATAAATATGTACCAGGCCTTTCTGATGAATATGTCTGAGTAACATGATGTCTGTGAGTTGAATAACGGTATGGAAAATAGGATAGTCAAAACAAAAGCTGTTTTCGGGATCGGGACTATTTGAAGGCACCTCTGTTTTGTGTCATTGTCAATAAAAGTCTCATAATTCTCATCAGAAAGAAAAATTACAGAACGGTCATGTCAGTCTTTACCTATTTATCAGACAGCTACCAAAAGCTTGCTTTCTTGTGTTTTTTCCCCTCTATTTTTCTTCTCTCACTTTTCTTGTGTGTTTTAAAAAATCTATATTATTACCTTTATTCTGCATTGTTGGGAAAGAGCCCGCAAGTTAAGCATTTCACTGTACTGTTTTACACCTGCTGTATCCTGTGCATGTGACAACTTTGATCCTTTGAAACATGTCTTGGAGTTTGGATTTGACCACTGATCAGCAATTCAGCGGATATTGAGTAAAACAGCGACTTCTTGTGGACATCGAGAATACAACCGTTGCATTCATTCAGAGGTTGTGTGTGTATGGGAAAGAGAGAGACAAATAAAGACAGAGGGAGGAACGTAAAGAGAGAGAGGCAGACAGAAAGAGTGAGCAAGAGAGGGGGACAAAGAGTGGGGGAGCGAGAGAGAGAACAAGAGAGCGAGAGTGAGAAAGAATGCGAGAGAAAACGAGGGAGAGAGCGAGAGTGTCAGGCCTGGCTACGTCCATCTATTGTTCATCTCTCTGTGGGCACAGCATGCCTGGATGCCCCCTCTCAAAACCAGGCCGTGTACATGAGCCCACTCTGTGCCTCTGCTTGTCTGTATAAAAAGGGGTGAATGCCAGTGTCAGGCCATTTGCCTTTCTCCTCTGCCAGCGGGTCCTACAGCCTGGAATTTTTATGAGCATGTTGGGTTTCTGATTTCAGGAGCAAAACAGCAGCGAGGCAAGGAAGAGAGAGGCTTTATAGAGCTTCATAGACCATTCATAAAGTCTACATAAGCACTGCCAAGATGCTTCATAAAGCCTTCATAAGCACTAGCTAGATCCTTCATAAAGTCTTCAAAAGCACTACCTAGATGCTTCATAACAAAACCTTCATATACACAATTTAGACGCTTCCCAAATGAGACCACAGCAGCTTTGATAGTGAGTGAGAGATCACCTGTTGCTGATGATCTGGTCACATGATCTCATGCATTCTTCCAGCATTACACAACCCTCACCTCAAGGTGCAGATCTAATCAAAACATAATTAATCCAAAGTGTTTGTGGTGGTGTATGTTTTTGGCTATGAACCAACTATTTATTGTTTTTCCTAGTTATTGGCATAGTCTTTCCTCATTTAATTAAATCTATAACAATAAATCACCACATATCTATTTTTCTGTTCTGTTGATCTATTTAATAATAGTGCTGGCTACTATAGCCTACATTTGCTATTATACTACAGAAAGCTTGCGTATGAATGACAGTTTACTGTATTTTGTTGGATTGTTCACAGTATGATTCTTTGTGTTTACAACTGAGAACCGACAAGACGTGTCTGAAAGCATACGTTTGTTATATCACATCCCTGTCCTGGCATGTGAGGTAACCCCTCCCTGTGTGATTACTCAGTTAGTCCACAGTTAGTTAGCCTTCTGCTGGAGTATATAGCCTGTGTTGTCCTCTTATCTCCAAATCATCTCTGGGGTCCACTGTGTATCCAAAACCAAAACACACATGCACTCACGCACGAACGCCCACACACACGCACACGCACACGCACACACACGCACACGCAAGCGCACACGCACCCCCACACACACTTGCCCCTTACAGTATTCAAAAGCAGCATTATTAAACAAATTGTATACCAACTCCATAGTCTTACCTGGTGTACTTGATGTCGAATACTTACTCTGGACGCGTGCTGGAAAAAGTTAATTTGTATGAAAACACTGCCATCAAGTGGTGTAAAGCCGTATCGCAGTGTTGGTTCTTATTACCAGGGTATAGGGCTGTACAATGCATTTGCAACTGAGGATACTCACCCCTCTGGCTGCTCTATCTTTATGGTCAAGTTGAAGGAGAACAGCGGCTTGTGTCTCGTAAACAGACCTGAGGAGAGTCACACACACACACACACACACACACACACACACACACACACACACACACACACACACACACACACACACACATTTTACTATCAATCCAAGCTATCACAACTGGGTAACACTTTACTTGACACCCAGCATGACACGGTTATGACACGGTCATAAACATGTCATAATATGTCATAACAGCTGACATAACTTGTCATAACCTGTCATAATATGGTCATAACACTGTCATGACCCATATATGTACACCTGTTGTGAAATATATTGTGTTATTTTATGGCTGGTTATGACACCTACATAAGAGTGTCAAAACCCACATTTATTCAGATGTATTTTTCCCTGCCAAGAAGTTTCCTTTTGTTTTAAGTTAGTTTTTTAAATCCTTTGTTGTTGTTGTGATGAAATCTTTACAGTCATGTTTGTTTTCCATCATATTTTAAATAAATTGTAGAAAATGCACTTTATGACCCTGTCATGAAGCATTATGACCTCCCTGTATCACTTTACTTGAACTAAGAAAATGCACTTTATGACACTGTCAAGAAGCGTTATGACCATCATAATCATATAAGACAGATAGGCCTGTCACGTACAGGCCCTTACGATAGTCATCAGTCAAAAAGATGGTGTCTTGTCCTGCTCCTGAAATCTTCTCCTACATTCATCCCAGTCATCAGCAACAGAGCATTGGGGTAGGTGCATGTCTGACATCAATGTGTGCGCAATTACAATGATAATTTAATATAGTCAAATTCACAAAATGTTATATAACATACACATAAGGTTGACCGGGAGACTCATGGGCGGCGCACAATTGGCCCAGCGTCGTCCAGGGTAGGGGAGGGAATGGCCGGCAGGGATGTAGCTCAGTTGATAGAGCATGGCGTTTGCAACGCCAGGGTTGTGGGTTCGTTTCCCATGGGGGGCCAGTATAAAAAAAAAAAAAAAAAAAAATGTATTCACTAACTGTAAGTCGCTCTGGATAAGAGCGTCTGCTAAATGACTAAAATGTAAATGTAAAATGTACAAGTAATATAATATAATGTTTTGCCTTGTGTGGTAGGTTTTGTGGGTTTGTACACTCTTATGTAGGTGTCATAAACAGCCATATAATTACTACCATGGAAGGTTTTGCAGGTTTTGAGACGCTTATATTGGTGTCATAACCAGCCATAAAATAACGCAATATATGTGTCTTGACATTGTTGTGACCATATTATGACAGGTTATGACAAGTTATGTCAGCTGTTATGACATATTATGACATGGTTATGACCGTGTCATAACGTGTTATAACGTTGGTTGTCAAGTAAAGTGTTACCCACAACTGTTCCCACAAAAGTTCAGGCTTGACCATTCTTAATAAATAGACTGAATCATAGGCTTTTAATGTAGGTGACAACCATCTGACAACAGGTTTGTTAACTGACATGCGTTGCATCTGAAGTTGAATGTTGTAGTGACTTGTATTGACACGCCTCTTTTACTCTTTCTGGTACTGAACGCTGCACGCAACTTTCAGAACGCGGTCGGGAAATGGTTCAAAAGGCCCAACACACATGCAGCTGTGAGCTGGGCCATGCCATGACTCTAAGGCGTTTGTATTTAGCTTTTTAATTATCTTGAAAGTTTATTCAGCTACGACTTGTTTGTAAATTAATTTCCTTTTTGGGTTTGTGTACATACAGTAGATAAAAAAATATATTATTGTCCTTTAAACACTGTAGGCCTACACAGGAACATCCTGCACTCCAAACATTTGTTTTGGTTGGGGGGGCCCCCCACCTCCCAGTCAATACATTTTAGTGACCCCCCTCTTGATGGCTTAGGGCGGCGCACAATTGGCCCATGGTCGTCAAAGTTATGGGAGGGTTTGGCCAGGGGGGCTTTACTTTGTTCAATGTGCTCCAGCGACTTCTTGTGGCGGGCCAGGCGCCTGCAGGCTGACCTCGGTCGTCAGGTGAACAGTGTTTCCTCCGACACATTGGTGCGGCTGGCTTCCGGGTTAAGCGGGCGGGTGTTAAGAAGTGCGGTTTGGCGGGTCGTGTTCCGGAGGATGCATGACTCGACCTTCGCCTCCCGAGTTTCAACATCATATTCATAATCTCCAGCATTGGAAACACTTATCTTCATCTATCTTTTACTACAAAACATAGAAACACACAATTTTCATATAGTGTATGTTGATGTTGGTGTGGTGCTGGTGATTATGAATATGAAGTTGAAACATTGTGAAATGTCCCTTTAATGTACATTTCCTGCAATTCTACACATTTTGCCACATTTTGCCACATTTTGCCATGATTTAGAGAAACATTTTGCCATGATGTAGAGAAACATTTTGCCATGATGTAGAGAAACATTTTGCCATGATGTAGAGAAACATTTTGCCATGATGTAGAGAAACATTTTGCCATGATGTAGAGAAACATTTTGCCATGATGTAGAGAAACATTTTGCCATGGGGTAGAGAAACATTTTGCCATGATGTAGAGAAACATTTTGCCATGTTGTAGAGAAACATTTTGCCATGATGTAGAGAAACATTTTGCCATGATGTAGAGAAACATTTTGCCATGATGTAGAGAAACATTTTGCCATGGGGTAGAGAAACATTTTGCCATGATGTAGAGAAACATTTTGCCATGATGTAGAGAAACATTTTGCCATGATGTAGAGAAACATTTTGCCATGATGTAGAGAAACATTTTGCCATGATGTAGAGAAACATTTTGCCATGATGTAGAGAAACATTTTGCCATGATGTAGAGAAACATTTTGCCATGATGTAGAGAAACATTTTGCCATGATGTAGAGAAACATTTTGCCATGATGTAGAGAAACATTTTGCCATGATGTAGAGAAACATTTTGCCATGGGGTAGAGAAACATTTTGCCATGATGTAGAGAAACATTTTGCCATGATGTAGAGAAACATTTTGCCATGATGTAGAGAAACATTTTGCCATGATGTAGAGAAACATTTTGCCATGGGGTAGAGAAACATTTTGCCATGATGTAGAGAAACATTTTGCCATGATGTAGAGAAACATTTTGCCATGATGTAGAGAAACATTTTGCCATGGGGTAGAGAAACATTTTGCCATGATGTAGAGAAACATTTTGCCATGATGTAGAGAAACATTTTGCCATGATGTAGAGAAACATTTTGCCATGATGTAGAGAAACATTTTGCCATGATGTAGAGAAACATTTTGCCATGATGTAGAGAAACATTTTGCCATGATGTAGAGAAACATTTTGCCATGATGTAGAGAAACATTTTGCCATGATGTAGAGAAACATTTTGCCATGATCTAGAGAAACATTTTGCCATGATGTAGAGAAACATTTTGCCATGGGGTAGAGAAACATTTTGCCATGGGGTAGAGAAACATTTTGCTATGATGTAGAGAAACATTTTGCCATGATGTAGAGAAACATTTTGCCATGATGTAGAGAAACATTTTGCCATGATGTAGAGAAACATTTTGCCATGATGTAGAGAAACATTTTGCCATGGCGTAGAGAAACATTTTGCCATGACGTAGAGAAACATTTTGCCATGATGTAGAGAAACATTTTGCCATGATGTAGAGAAACATTTTGCCATGATGTAGAGAAACATTTTGCCTTGACGTAGAGAAACATTTTGCCATGATGTAGAGAAACATTTTGCCATGATGTAGAGAAACATTTTGCCATGATGTAGAGAAACATTTTGCCATGATGTAGAGAAACATTTTGCCATGATGTAGAGAAACATTTTGCCATGATGTAGAGAAACATTTTGCCATGATGTAGAGAAACATTTTGCCATGATGTAGAGAAACATTTTGCCATGATGTAGAGAAACATTTTGCCATGATGTAGAGAAACATTTTGCCATGATGTAGAGAAACATTTTGCCATGATGTAGAGAAACATTTTGCCATGATGTAGAGAAACATTTTGCCATGATGTAGAGAAACATTTTGCCATGATGTAGAGAAACATTTTGCCATGATGTAGAGAAACATTTTGCCATGATGTAGAGAAACATTTTGCCATGATGTAGAGAAACATTTTGCCATGATGTAGAGAAACATTTTGCCATGATATAGAGAAACATTTTGCCATGATGTAGAGAAACATTTTGCCATGACGTAGAGAAACATTTTGCCATGACGTAGAGAAACATTTTGCCATGATGTAGAGAAACATTTTGCCATGACGTAGAGAAACATTTCGCCATGATGTAGAATTTTTTTTTGCCATGATGTAGAGAAACATTTTGCCATGATGTAGAGAAACATTTTGCCATGATGTAGAGAAACATTTTGCCATGATGTAGAGAAACATTTTGCCATGATGTAGAGAAACATTTTGCCATGATGTAGAGAAACATTTTGCCATGATGTAGAGAAACATTTTGCCATGGGGTAGAGAAACATTTTGCCATGATGTAGAGAAAGATTTTGCCATGATGTAGAGAAACATTTTGCCATGACGTAGAGAAACATTTTGCCATGATGTAGAGAAACATTTTGCCATGATGTAGAGAAACATTTTGCCATGATGTAGAGAAACATTTTGCCATGATGTAGAGAAACATTTTGCCATGGGGTAGAGAAACATTTTGCCATGATGTAGAGAAACATTTTGCCATGATGTAGAGAAACATTTTGCCATGATGTAGAGAAACATTTTGCCATGATGCAGAGAAACATTTTGCCATGATGTAGAGAAACATTTTGCCATGGGGTAGAGAAACATTTTGCCATGGGGTAGAGAAACATTTTGCTATGATGTAGAGAAACATTTTGCCATGATGTAGAGAAACATTTTGCCATGATGTAGAGAAATATTTTGCCATGATGTAGAGAAACATTTTGCCATGATGTAGAGAAACATTTTGCCATGATGTAGAGAAACATTTTGCCATGATGTAGAGAAACATTTTGCCATGATGTAGAGAAACATTTTGCCATGATGTAGAGAAACATTTTGCCATGATGCAGAGAAACATTTTGCCATGATGTAGAGAAACATTTTGCCATGGGGTAGAGAAACATTTTGCCATGGGGTAGAGAAACATTTTGCTATGATGTAGAGATACATTTTGCCATGATGTAGAGAAACATTTTGCCATGATGTAGAGAAATATTTTGCCATGATGTAGAGAAACATTTTGCCATGATGTAGAGAAACATTTTGCCATGATGTAGAGAAACATTTTGCCATGATGTAGAGAAACATTTTGCCATGATGTAGAGAAACATTTTGCCATGATGTAGAGAAACATTTTGCCATGATGTAGAGAAACATTTTGCCATGATGTAGAGAAACATTTTGCCATGATGTAGAGAAACATTTTGCCATGATGTAGAGAAACATTTTGCCATGATGTAGAGAAACATTTTGCCATGGGGTAGAGAAACATTTTGCCATGGGGTAGAGAAACATTTTGCCCATTTTAAAGTTACTTTCCTGTAATTCTACACATTTTGCCATGGCTTATGCCATGTTAATATGATATCTGAGTGAGAGTGACTAACAAAATCAATGTGGGCCTCCTGGAGCTCAGGGCTCCTTGGCATGTGCCCTTCGTGCCCAGTCAGTAATTTGGCCATGATTACTACACCTTTAGATAGCTGACTAGTGGCTAGACTAACTTACCAATCTAAAAACTATTAGCTGACATGGGCTAATTTAGTTTTTTTGACTGTCATTGACTGACAAACAAGAGAAAAACTGCTGATGAACAAACAACATTTCGAAAATTGCACCTTATGTATTCTACTATTCTAACTCTCTTTTTGCATGCCTGCCGATAACCTCCTTTGGCTGGTGGTAAGGGTCCGTTATATTACATGAAGCCTTCAAATTAACCTTTGGGAGACCAGTTTATTTAAAACCGAGGAACTGAGCGGCTATCACAAAAGAAAGTCCTACAAAACGCCCCAATAAACTGAGTGGAACGATCTAGGGTTAACAGGGTTTGAGGCCATTTCCTGGATCCTTGCTGCAGGTGCAAAATCACAGCGTTTATCGTGGGAAGAGTTTATGTTGTATGTACGCTGCCACCACATCAAAGAGAGGGATGGAGGGAGGGAAGATGGAGGGAGGGAAGATGGAGGGAGGGTGTTGTCCCCTCAGTTGACTCACTATCCACTAAATAAGGAGCAGGATGTGACTCTCCCTTTCCCCCTCTTAGCCTAGTCCTGTGGGCATTGAAGACCCAGCCGGCTGGGCGCATGCTGCCAACACTGCAGGTTCAGTACAATAACAGTAGCAGTCACCCTGCAACTGGACCCTAGAGTCATCATGGGGTGAATTGAGCTGGCAAAGGTAACTATTTCTCTCTCTCTCTCTCTCTCTCTCTCTCTCTCTCTCTCTCTCTCTCTCTCTTCTTCTCTCTCTCTCTCTCTCTCTCTCTCTCTCTCTTCTCTCTCTCTCTCTCTCTCTCTCTCTCTCTCTCTGACTCACATCCTAATCATCTGTTATTACCTACCCCCTGATATCGTGCAGAGCCTTTCTACAGACCCATGTAACATTATGAGACGTGACCATACATCCTCCCCACTAATGACCAACTGGGTCTCTCTGAGAGGAACTCTGTGAAGTCTGGGAATGACCCAGTAAAGTGTACCCTGCATTCCGGTAAAGCATGGCATCATTAGGGGTTGGCTTTTGAACCACGGTTGTTTTTAGAGCTGTGATGGTAATGATGTTTTATTGCTTTGTTGCCGAAGTTAGATATCACTGATTCACTGTCAACAGAGGTCAAGAAGTGTGTTGGTAGTCTGGTAACAAACACCAGGTGGCAGCAATGAGTTGTTTAATGGTTAGAGGCCGACCATTGTCATACAAGTGAACTTTTTCTGTTGTTTTGATTTGCTCTGATCAATCTGACTGCTTTTCATTTTTGATAGATGATAGTTGATCATCAAATAAATATCTGATGACACACACACACACACACACACACACACTAACAGTGAGTGTGTGTGAGGCAGGCAGAGCAGGGCAGAGAGCTGACTGTCACAAAAAGGGAAATGGCTGTGCACCTTGACCGCAGCATTGTCGTAAAAACCAAACTTCAATTAAACAAATTGCCTAGCCTGTACCTCCTCCGTGCTCAACCCCTGACATGTGTGTGAGTTACAACAAGCCCTCCTGCCCTCATGATTACACCCCCCTACCTCCTCCTCACCCTGTATGAGAAGCATTCTCCTCTGGCATGCGTGGTGTGTGTGTGTGTGTGTGTCATGCTCCTGACCTTTGACTCCATCTCCCCTCAGGCCCAACATAGAAAGACCCAAACTGCTCCATGTTTCCTGATTCACTGTAATGCCTACCTGTTCCTCAGTATTGCATAGTATTCTTTAAGAGGGGCATTCTCTCTTCTCTCAACACAGCTTATTAAAGGTTGAAAACCAGTTAGAAATGGGCACAGTGTTAAGAAAATGGAGAGACTCTCTGCAAGAGAGAGAATGGGATAACCACAGCCTATGCTACATCCTATCCTAACCCATTCCTTCTGCATCTTACTCACATCTACATTTATTTGCCTGGATTGGTCTCTGAGACTTGCTATGTCAGAGGAAATATCCATGTACAGCATCAACAACAAATTGACTCCAACCTCTTCATCATTCTCATGATGTTTTCACTGTATTGTGTCCAATCTAAAAGCTCTTAGCGACTGTTTCTTCTTGCACCCACCCTTTCTCTTTCTTTCTCCCCCTCTTTCAGTCTCCCTCTCTCTCTCTTTCAATCTCTCTCTGTCAGAGGAGAGCAGGAAAGCCCTCAGCGCAACGTTCACCCAATATCCTTAGTGGTCGCATGAACAAAGAGCCCGATACTACCTTACCACAGGAAAATACCCTTTAGTCGGCCGGGGCTCAATTATTGCATGTATCCTGTTGTTTTCTAACTGCAGATCTGTTTGAAATTATCTTCTTAACCACTTAAACACATTAAGACAATTCATGTAATCAGCTAACTACCGCAGGGCAAGGGCTTCTCATAAAGTTCATTTTCCATTTGAATGTCATTTACTGTAAATATTTGTATTTGTTGTGCAAGGAGCAAAAAGTCTTGGATAGCAAAGTCTGGATATTTCTTTATAGTATTTCCAAAGCAAACGTTTCTCTCTCAGTGACGTGCATGGGGCTTACACTAGACTTGTCTCTTTGTTTTCCTTCTTGAAAAGTCTAAATATTTGTTCCTAGTATTTCAAAACCATATTAAGTTTCTCACTCTAGAAATGTATATATCTTATTGATCCCCCCCATTCTTTGTCCTACTGTATGTCTTCAGTAGTGCTGTGCTTAAGGTGAGGTCATGTGATGAGGTTATGTGGCCCATATTTTGGGCCCTGTAGCTGGGAGCCGATAGGCATGTGTTAGAGCCACACTCCCAGCTGCTGATGCCGAGATAAAGAGCAGCGACTTTGTGCGTCACTCTCTTGTCATGGCGCTTTGAATACTATCTGGTGTCTTTCAAGCAGACCCAAACACTGGGGAAAGCTAGAGGAACCCCTGGGAGGGCTCTATCTAGATAGCCAGTCCAGGCAGATACATACTGATACACATCGCTAGCTGGTCTATGGAGAGGAAACTCTTCCCTCGCTGAGACTCAGTGTAAGTGTTTGCAAACCTTTCTCCCTCCCAACTCTCCTTTCTACTCTCGCTCTCTCTCGGTCTCTCAGTCTCTATTTCTCTGTCTCTCTGTCTCTCTGTCTCTCTGTCTCTGTCTCTCTCTCTCTCTCTCTCTCTCTCTCTCTCTCTCTCTCTCTCTCTCTCTCTCTCTCTCTCTCTCTCTCTCTCTCTCTCCCTCTGTCTCTCTCTCTCTCTCTCTCTCTCTCTCTCTCTCTCTCTCTCTCTCTCTCTCTGTCTCTCCCTCTGTCTCTCTCTCTCTCTCTCTCTCTCTCTCTCTCTCTCTCTCTCTGTCTCTCTCTCTCTCTCTCTCTCTCATTCTCTCTCTCAATTCAATTCAATAGACTTTATTGACATGGCAAGTTAAATTACTTACATTGTCAAAGTATACATATAACAAAAATGGTGGGACCAACAGCAATAATAATAGTATTAGTGGAAATGGGATTACCATTAACAGCAACTACAACAACAATATTAATGAGAATAACAATACATTAAAGCAATAGTTGTAGACCAGTCTCAACATGACTGAGAAGACACATGACATGGTATGAAAGCCAAAACAAAACAGGAAATATTATTGACATCACATTACACTTTTCACAGGCTGTCCCTCAGGTTGTGGCAGGAGGACACATATTTTGCTGCCAAAACTGCACATTTAGGCTTTTCACCCAATAAATATATGATTCTTTCGTCATCTTTTAAAGTTTCAAATTCTTTGAACTGAATGATAATTTTGGGAAAGAAAGATTCTCTTAGGTCTGAGTATTTGTCACAGTGTAATAGGAAATGCAGCTCTGTCTCTACCTCTCCCTTGGAGCAGAGTGAGCACAGCTTGTCCTCTCTGGGCAGGTTTGCCTGTGACGACCGGTTTCTATAGCCAGAATGTGCTCACTGAGTCTGTACCTAGTCATTGTTTTCCTCAGTTTTCTATCAGTCACAGTGGTCAGATAGTCTGCCACAATGTACTGTCTGTTTAGAGCCAAATAGCATTGAAGTTTACTTTGATTTTTTGTGGTGTCTTTCCAATTGGTGATATATTTTTCTTTTCGCTTTGTGATGATTTGGTTGGGCCAGATTTTCTGAGTGCTGTCCTGAGGCTCTATGAGGTTGGTTTGGGTTAGTGAACTGAGCCTCAGAACCAGCTGGCTGAGGGGACTCTTCTCTTGTTTCATCTCTTGACATAGTAGAGCTGTGTGATGGAATGTTTTGGGGTCACTTGTTTTTAGATGGTTGTAAAATTTGATGACTATTTTTTCTATTCGAATAAGGAGGGGGTATTGGCCCAATTCTACATGCGTTATTTGGAGTTTTTCTTTGTACTTACAGTCTTGCAAAACTCTGCATGCAGTATTTCGATTGGATGTTTGTCCCATTTGGTAAATGAATTGTTAGAGAGCGGACCCCATACTTCGCTGCCATATAGAGCAATTGGTTCTATAACTGATAGGATAATTTTTTGCCAGATTCTAATTGGAATTTCAATTTTAATATTCCTTTTAATGGCATAGAATGCTCTTCTTGCTTTGTCTATCAGCTCATTCACAGCCATGTGAAAGCTACCTGTGTTGCTGATATTTAGTCCTAGATACGTGTAGTTTTTGGTGTGTTCTAATTGAACTGTGTCCAAATAGAATTTATATTTGTCATCCTGATTTCCATAACTTTTTTGGAATATCATTATATTCCATTTTTTTAGATTAACCTGTGCAGATGATCTAGATGCTGCTGTAACCCCTCCTTAGTAGGAGACAGTAGCACCAGTTCACCTGCGTACAGCAGACACTTGATATCAGTGTTGTGTAGGGTGAGACCAGGTGCTGCCGATTCTTCTAAAGTTTTTGCCAATTCATTAATGTAGATGTTAAATAGTGTTGGACTTATTGGGCAGCCCTGTTTCACTCCACGTCCCTGAGAGAAGAAGTATGTTTGCTTGTTGCCAATTTTAACCGCACAATTGTTTTTAGTGTACATTGATTTAATAACATCTATGTTTTCCCTCCAATATCACTTTCTATTAGTTTATAAAAAAGACCTTTGTGCCAAATTGAATCAAATGCTTTCTTGAAGTCTACGAGTAGACTAAGAGTAGATTTAGCCTTTCTTTTGGTTTACTTGTTTGTCAATTAGAGTGTGGAGGGAGTAAATGTGGTCTGTTGTAGGATAAAAAAAAAAATCAAATCTGGCTTCTGCTTAGGATGTTGTGTTCATCAAATAAATGATTTTGTCTGCTATTTATGATACTGCAGAGAATTTTCCCCAAGTTGCTGTTAACGCAAATTCCTCTGTTATTATTTGGGTCAAATTTGTCTCCATTTGCATAGATTGTTGTGATCAATCCTTGGTTCCAAATATTGGGGAAAATATCTGCAGTTAGGACAATGTTGAAGAGTTTGAGTATAGCCAATTTGAATTTGTGGTCTGTATATTTGATCATTTTATTTAAAATACCATCAGCACCACAGGCCTTTTTGGGTTGGAGAGTGCAAAGTTTTTCCAATAATTCTGGTTCTGTAATCCACAGGATTTTGATAGTCTTTGACTGCTGATTCAAGAATTTGTAATTTTTTCTTGTATATCTTGTTGTTCTGGGCTCTTTGTTATATTGCTGTAGAGGTTTGCAAAGTGATTTCTCTACATATCCCCATTTTGGATAGCCAATTCCTCATGATGAGGTTTGTTTAATTTATTCAAATTCTCCCAGAAGTGGTTTGATTCTATGGATTCCTCAATTACATCCAGCTGATTTCTAATGTGCTGTTCCTTATTTGTTCTTAGGGTGTGTTTGTATTGCTTCAGTGTTTCCATATGTTGAAGGTGTATATTTTTGTTGTCTGGGTTTCTGTGTTTTTGATTAGATATATTTCTCAATTACATTTTGGTCATTTAGCAGACGCTCTTATCCAGAGCGACTTACAGTTAGTGAGTGCATGCATTTTCCTACTGGCCCCCTGTGGGAATCGAACCCACAACCCTGGCGTTGCAAGCACCATGCTCTACCAACTGAGCTACACGGGGCCCTCAATGATTTTCTTAGATTTTTTGCAATCATTATCAAACAATTTTTCATTATCTATTATTTTTGGTTTGTTCTTATGTTTCGTTAGATTAGACAAGGAGGCTAATTTGTCAAATATAAAGTTTATGTTCCAAATGGCCAAATGTACACCTTCATTGCTGTAGGAGAATGTTAAGGCTAAAAAGTTGTCCAGGAGAGATTGTATTTTTTGGCAACTAATTGCTTTTTTGGCAGATATCTGTACTGTTTGCACTCCATCTATAGGCCTGTTTAGTACCATGTAATTTATTGGGCCATGATGCTTCATGGTTGGGTTCTGCTCTTCTCAGATACACTGTGATTTTACTGTGGTCAGAGAGAGGTGTTAGTGGGCTGACTGTGAAGGCTCTGAGAGACTCTGGGTTAAGGTCTTTGATGAAGTAGTCTACAGTACTGCTGCCAAGGGATGAGCTGTATGTGTACCTACCAAAATAGTCCCCTCTTAGCCTACCATTGACTATGTACAGACCCAGTGTTCGACAGAGCTTCAGGAGCTGTACTCCATTTTTGTTTTTCACTTTGTCATAGTTGTTTCTGGGGGGGTATGTGGGGAGGGAAAGTTTGTTGCTTCCCGGAAGGTGTTTGTCCCCATGACTGTTAATAGTGTCTAGTTCTTCTGCTGTTCTAGCATTCAGGTCTCCACAGACCAGTACGTTGCCTTGGGCCCTGAAAGTGACTAATCTCCCCCTCTAGAATGGAGAAATTATCTTCATTGAAGTAGGGTGACTCTGAGGGGTGAATGTATGTGGCACAGAGGAAGACGTTTTTATCTGTTAAGATAGCCTCCTTGTTGATTTTTAACCAGATAATGAATTCTCCTGTTTTGAACAATTCGATTGAATTAGTTAGTTCAGATTTATACCATATTAGCATTCCCCGAGTCTCTGCCCTGTGTGATTCCTTTTAATTTGGTGGATGGTACGATTATCTCCCTATAATCTAGTGGACAGCCAGTGGAAACATCACCTCTGCACCATGTTTCCTGTAGTACTACAATATCAACATCATCAATTTCTTTAAGGAAGTCTGGGTTTCTGCTCTTTAGCCCAAAAGCAGAGGACTTCAATCCTTGTAAATTCCAACATGCAATGTAAAAATATTTCATAACTGTTTTTTCTTTACCTTCAAAATGAAAAAAACACTCACAATCCAACAATAACTATTAAAACAGGATTTTTCAATTAACGTAAACTCTTCTCTCTCTCTCTCTCGCTCTCTCTGTATGTTCTATCTCCTTTTCCCAAATCCAATCTAATTTTCCCTACTCCAATCTCCTTTTCCCTACTTCAATCTCTTACTAAACATCCTTAGTCCTGTTCATTTGGTTGTTGGTCACTCTGTCTGTAGATACCTGCATACATGTCTGATTCTGGGTCAGTTTAAAACAACGGTAACACTTTACTTGACACCCAGCGTCATAGCACGTGATGACACAGTCATAACCATGTCATAATATGTCATAACAGATGACATAACTTGTCATAACCTGTTATAATATGGTCATAACACTGTCATGACACATATATTTAGACCTGTTGTGATATATATTGTGTTATTTTATGACTGGTTATGACACCTACTTAAGAGTGTAAAAACCCACAAAACCTAACACACAAGGCAAAACATTCCATTACACCATAGCCTATGTGTCAACAGTGTGTTTATGTTATATACAGTACCAGTCAAACGTTTGGACACACCTAATCATTCAAGGGTTTTTCTTAATTTTTTACAATTTTTTACATTGTAGAATAATAGTGAAGACATAAAACTATGAAATAACACATATGGAATCATGTAGTAACCAAAACAGTGTTAAACAAATCAAAATATACTCTCAACCAGCTTCACCTGGAATGCTTTTCCAACAGTCTTGAAGGAGTTCCCACATATGCTGAGCACTTGTTGGCTGCTTTTCCTTCACTCTGCCGTCCGACTCATCCCAAACCATCTCAATTGGGTTGCGGTCGGGTGATTGTGGAGGCCAGGTCATCTGATGCAGCACTCCATCACTCTCCTTCTTGGTAAAATAGCCCTTACACAGCCTCGAGGTGTGTTGGGTCATTGCCTTGTTGAAAAACAAATGATAGTCCCACTAAGCCCAAACCAGATGGCATGTGGTAGCCATGTTGGTTAAGTGTGTCTTGAATTCATGAAGTAGTCACCTGGATTGCATTTCAATTAACGGGTGGGCCTTGTTAAAAGTTAATTTGTGGAATTTCTTTCCTTCTTAATGCATTTGAGCCAATCAGTTATGTTGTGACAAGGTAGGGGGGTAAACCGAAGATAGCCCTATTTGGTAAAAGACCAAGTCCAAATTGCTTGGTCACGCCAAGGTTCTTTGCACTCTGGGAGGAGGACACAATGGAATTGTCAACCGGGATGGCGAGATCATGGAGCGGGCAGTCCTTCCCTGGGAGGAAGAGCAGCTCCGTCTTGCAGAGGTTCAGCTTGAGGTGGTGATCCGACATCCACACTGATATGTCTGCCAGACATGCAGAGATGCGATTCACCACCTGGTTATCAGAAGGGGGAAAGGAGAAAATTAATTGTGTGTCGTCTGCGTAGCAATGATAGGAGAGACCATGTGAGGATATGACAGAGCCAAGTGACTTGGTGTATAGAGAGAATAGGAGAGGCCTAGAACTGAGCTCTGGGGGACACCAGTGGTGAGAGCACGTGGTGCGGAGACAGATTCTCGCCAAGCCACCTGGTAGGAGCGACCTGTCAGGTAGGACGCAATCCAAGAGTGGAGAGGAGGATCTGATGGTTCACAGTATCAAAGGCAGCAGATAGGTCTAGAAGGATAAGAGCAGAGGAGAGAGAGTTAGCTTTAGCAATGCGGAGAGCCTCCGTGACACAGAGAAGAGCAGTCTCAGTTGAATGACCAGTCTTGAAACCTGACTGGTTTGGATCAAGAAGGTCATTCTGAGAGAGATAGCAGGAGAGTTGGCTAGAGACGGCACGCTCAAGAGTTTTGGAGAGAAAAGAAAGAAGGGATACTGGTCTGTAGTTGTTGACATCGGAGGGATCGAGTGTTGGTTTTTTGAGGAGGGGTGCAACTCTCTGTCACGGTGTCAGTGTAATGCGGCAGACGAAGTCAGGCGCAGGACACAGAACTCAAAGAAAACGTATCTTTACTGAAACACGTAAAGAAACAATAAACCTCCACGCAGGGAGGAATAAACCCGCTCACCAACGACATCCGAAAAACAAACAACAAACACGGACAGAACACAATGGGAGCCACAGGGTTAAATAGGGGCGGAGTAATTACAAGATGGGCAACAGGTGTGAAACAATCTGACAACAACAGGTAGACATAGAACATAGAACATAGAACATAGATCGGCAGCAGCTAGTACTCCGGTGACGACGAACGCCGAAACCTGCCCGAGCAAGGAGGAGGGGCAGCCTCGGCAGAATCCGTGACAGTACCCCCCTCCTGGCCGACACCGGCCTCGGGGACGGCCAGGAGGACGCGGTGCGGGGCGAGTGGGATGATTGCGGTGGAAATCCCTCAACATTGAGGGATCGAGGATGTCCCTCCTAGGAACCCAGCACCGTTCCTCTGGACCGTACCCCTCCCACTCCACGAGATACTGCAGGCCCCCCACCCGACGCCTCAAATCCAATATGGAACGAACCGAGTACGCCGGTGCCCCCTCAATGTCAAGCGGGGGCGGAGGAACCTCCCGTATCTCAGACTCCTGGAGTGGACCAGCTACCACCAGCCTGAGGAGAGACACATGGAACGAGGGGTTAATACGATAATTAGTAGGAAGTTGTAACCTATAACATACCTCGTTCAATCTCCTCAGGACTTTGAATGGCCCCACAAACCGCCGACCTAGCTTCCGGCAGGGCAGGCGAAGGGGCAGGTTTCGGGTCGAGAGCCAGACCCGGTCCCCCGGTGCATACACCGGGGCCTCACTGTGGTGGCGGTCGGCGCTCGCCTTTTGCCGCCTGATGGCCCGCTGCAGACGTACATGAGCAGCGTTCCAGGTCTCCTGCGAGCGCCGAAACCACTCGTCCACCGCAGGTGCCTCGATCTGGCTCTGATGCCAAGGTGCCAGGACCGGCTGATAACCTAATACACATTGGAATGGAGAAAGGTTAGTGGAGGAGTGGCGGATGGAGTTCTGGGCTATCTCTGCCCAGGGGAGGAAAACCGACCACTCCCGCTGCTGGTCCTGGCAATACGACCTCAGAAACCTACCCACCTCCTAGTTGACTCTCTCCACCTGCCCGTTACTCTCGGGGTGAAATCCTGAGGTCAGACTGACCGAGACTCCTAGACGTTCCATGAACGCCCTCCAAACCCTAGAGGTGAACTGGGAACCCCGATCAGACACTATATCCTCAGGTACCCTGTAGTGCCGGAAGACGTGTGTAAATAGGGCCTCAGCCATTTGTAGGGCCGTTGGGAGGCCGGGCAGCGGAATGAGGCGGCAGGACTTAGAAAACTGATCCACAACGACCAGGATCGTGGTGTTCCCTTGTGAGGGGGGAAGATCCGTCACGAAGTCCACCGATAGGTGGGACCATGGTCGTTGTGGAACGGGTAGGGGTTGCAATTTCCCTCTGGGCAGGTGTCTAGGAGCCTTACACTGGGCGCACACCGAGCAGGAGGAAACTTAAACCCTCACGTCCTTAGCTAAGGTGGGCCACCAGTACTTCCCACTAAGACAGTGCACTGTCCGACCTATGCCAGGATGCCCAGAGGAGGGTGACGTGTGAGCCCAATAGATCAACTGATCGTGGACATCCATCGGTACGTACACACGACCCTCTGGACACTGCGGAGGAGTAGGTTCGTTACGCAACGCCCGATCGATCTCCGCGTCAACCTCCCATACCACCGGTGCCACCAGACATGACGCCGGAAGTATGGGAGTGGGCTCCACGGAACTCCCCTCCGTGTCATACAGTTGGGACAGAGCATCTGCCTTAGCGTTCTGGGAACCTGGCCTGTAAGAAAGGGTGAAAACAAAACGGGTGAGAAACATGGACCACCTTGCCTGGCGAGGGTTTAATCTCCTCGCTGCCCGGATGTACTCCAGATTGCGGTGGTCAGTCAAAATGAGAAAATGGTGTTTAGCCCCCTCAAGCCAATGTCTCCACGCTTTCAGAGCTTCGACCACAGCCAACAGCTCCCGGTCCCCCACATCATAGTTGCGCTCCGCCAGGCTGAGCTTCTTCGAAAAGAAAGCACAGGGGCGGAGTTTAGGTGGCGTACCCGAGCGCTGAGACAGTACAGCGCCTATTCCAGCCTCGGACGCATCCACCTCAACTGTGAAGGCTAAGGAGGGGTCCGGATGAGCCAGCACTGGAGCCGAGGTAAACAGGTCCTTCAGACGACTAAAAGCCCTGTCCGCCTCAGCTGACCACCGCAGACGCACCGGCCCCCCCTTCAGTAACGAGGTAATGGGAGCTGCTACCTGACCAAATCCCCGGACAAATCTCCGGTAGTAATTGGCAAAACCCAAAAATCGCTGCACCTCCTTTACCGTGGTAGGAGTCGCCCAATTACGCACGGCCGAAATGCGGTCACTCTCCATCCTCACCCCTGACGCGGACATATGGTACCCCAAGAAAGAGATGGACTCCTGGAAGAACAGGCATTTCTCTGCCTTAGCATACAGGTCATGCTCCAACAGTCTTCCAAGCACCTTACACACCAGGGACACATGCTCGGCCCGTGTAGCGGAGTATATAAGGATGTCATCAATATACACCACTACCCCTTGTCCGTGCAGGTCCCTGAAAATCTCATCCACAAATGATTGGAAAACTGTTGGAGCATTCATTAACCCGTATGGCATGACCAGATACTCTAAATGTCCAGAGGTGGTACTAAATGCCGTCTTCCACTCATCTCCCTCGCGGATACGCACTAGGTTGTGCGCGCTCCTGAGATCCAATTTTGTGAAGAAGCGTGCCCCGTGCAATGATTCCGTCATACTAGCTATCAGAGGTAATGGATAGCTGTACTTGATGGTAATCTGATTTAGGCCACGGTAATCAATGCACGGGCGTAACCCACCATCTTTCTTCTTCACAAAAAAGAAACTTGAGGAAACGGGTGAAGTGGATGGCCGAATGTATCCCTGCCTCAGAGATTCGGTAACATATGTCTCCATAGCCGCCTTCTCCTCCTGAGACAAGGGATACACGTGACTCTGGGGAAGTGCAGCTCCTACCTGGAGATTTATCGCACAATCCCCCGGACGATGGGGTGGTAATTTAGTCGCCCTCTTTTTACTGAAGGCGATAGCCAAATCGGCATACTCGGATGGAATGTGCATGGTGGAAACCTGGTTTGGACTTTCCACCGAAGTTGCCCCCAAGGAAACTCCTAAACACCTCCCTGAACACTGACCGGACCATCCCTTGAGAGCCCTCTGTTGCCATGAAATCGTGGGGTCATGAATGGTTAACCAGGGAAGTCCCAACACCACAGGATACGCAGGAGAATCAATCAGATAGAGGCTAATCCTCTCCTCATGACCCCCCTGCGTCATCATCAGCAGTGGAGTGGTGACCTCCCTGATTATGCCTGACCCTAACAGGCGACTATCTAATGCGTGAACAGGGAAAGGTTTATCAATCGACACTGTGGGAATCCCTAGACTACGTGCATACTGGCGATCAATAAAATTCCCTGCCTGCCTGAATCTACTAGCGCCTTATGCTGGGAATGGGGAAAAATTCTGGAAACATAATGTCAATACACATATTAGCAACAGGGAGCTCTGGGTTAGTCGGGTGCCTACTCACCTGAGACGGTCGACCAGTGCTCTGCCTGCTGCCTCGACCTCCTGAGAACCCTCCCCAGCACCGACCAGCAGTGTGTCCTCTGCGGCCACACTTGGTGCAGGGGACGGTCCCTCTCCCAGTCTCCCTAACTGCAGCACCTCCGAGCTCCATGGGTGAAGGCTCGGAGGTGCTGGGGGATGGAATGGACAGCCCCCCATCAGAACGTCCGCGGGCTGCCAACAGGTTATCCAACCTGATGGACATGTCCACCAGTTGGTCCAGGTTGAGATTGGTGTCCCTGCAGGCCAGTTCCCGACGGACGTCCTCCCTTAAGCTGCAACGATAGTGGTCGATAAGGGCCCGCTCATTCCATCCCGCGCTGGCTGCTAAAGTCTTAAACTCCAGCGCAAAATCCTGCGCGCTCCTCATCTCCTGTCATAGGTGGACCAGACGTTCTCCCGCCGCTCTCCCTTCAGGTGGATGATCGAATACCGCCCGGAAGCGGCGGGTGAAATCCTCATAGCGGACAGTTCTCGAGTCTATACCTCCCCACTCGGCGTTGGCCCACTCAAGCGCCCTCCCCGATAGACAGGAGATGAGGGCGGACACGCTCTCGTATCCCGAGGGCGCCGGGTGAATGGTGGCCAGGTAGAGCTCTACCTGGAGGAGAAATCCCTGGCACCCGGCAGGTGTACCGTCATATGCCCTCGGGAGCGAGAGCCGAATTCCACTGGACCCAGGTGGCGAAGTGGTAGCCAGTGTTGTAGGTGGTTGTGTGGTTGGAAATGGGGAAGGAATACCACCTCTCTCAATTCGTTCCATCATCTGGAACACTCGTTCCATTGTGGCACCGAGATTCTGCAGTACCGTCTCTTGACGTTGGACTCGTTCCTCCATCGTCTCGGTAGATCCAGTTGTTCCTGCTGACTCCATATTGGTGTGTGTTTCTGTCACGGTGTCAGTGTAATGCGGTAGACGAAGTCAGGCACAGGACACAGAACTCAAAGAAAAAGTATCTTTACTGAAACACGTAAAGAAACAATAAACCTCCACGCAGGGAGGAATAAACCCGCTCACCAACGACATTCGAAAAACAAACAACAAACACGCACAGAACACAATGGGAGCCACAGGGTTAAATAGGGGCGGAGTAATTACAAGATGGGCAACAGGTGTGAAACAATCTGACAACAACAGGTAGACATAGAACATAGAACATAGATCGGCAGCAGCTAGTACTCCGGTGACGACGAACGCCGAAACCTGCCCGAGCAAGGAGGAGGGGCAGCCTCGGCAGAATCCGTGACACTCTCGCTCTCTTGAAGACGGAAGGGACATGGCCAGCGGTCAAGGATGAGTTGATGAGCGAGGTGAGGTAAGGGAGAAGGTCTCCGGAAATGGTCTGGAGAAGAGAGGAGGGGATAGGGTCAAGCGGGCAGGTTGTTGGGCGGCCGGCCGTCACAAGTCGCAAGATTTCATCTGGAGAGAGAGGGGAGAAAGAAGTCAAAGCATAGGGTAGGGCAGTGTGAGCAGGACCAGTGGTGTCATTTGACTTAAATGAGGATCGGATGTCGTCAACCTTCTTTTCAAAATGGTTGACAAAGTCATCCACAGAGAGGGAGGAGGGAGGGGGAGGAGGAGGAGGATTTTGCAGGGAGGAGAAGGTGGCAAAGAGCTTCCTAGGGTTAGAGGCAGAGGCTTGAACTTTAGAGTAGTAGAAAGTGGCTTTGGCAGCGGAAACAGAGGAAGAGAATGTAGAGAGGAGGGAGTGAAAAGATGACAGGTCCGCAGGGAGTCTAGTTTTCCTCAATTTCCGCTCGGCTGCCCGGAGCCCTCTTCTGTGAGTTTGCAATGAGTCGTCAAGCCACGGAGCAGGAGGTGAGGACCAAGCCGGCCGGGAGGATAGGGGACATAGAGAGTCAAAAGATGCAGAAAGGGAGGAGAAGAGGGTTGAGGAGGCAGAATCAGGAGATCTGAGGGAGAAGGATTTAGCAGTGGGAAGAGATGATAGGATGGAAGAGGAGAGAGTAGCGGGAGAGAGCGAAGGTTGCGACGGCACATTACCATCTGAGTAGGGGAAGAGTGAGTAGTGTTGGAGGAGAGCGAGAGAGAAAAGGATACAAAGTAGTGGTCGGAGACTTGGAGGGGAGTTGCAGTGAGAGTAGTAGAAGAACAGCATCTAGTAAATATGAGGTCAAGCATATTGCCTGCCTTGTGAGTAGGGGGGGAAGGTGAGAGGGTGAGGTCAAAAGAGGAAAGGTGTGGAAAGAAGGTTGCAGAGAGAAATGAGTCAAAGGCAGACGTAGGGAGGTTAAAGTCACCCAGAACTGTGAGGGGTGAGCCATCCTCAGGAAAAGAACTTATCAAGGCATCAAGCTCATTGATGAACTCTCCAAGGGAACCTGGAGGGCGATAAATGACAAGGATGTTAAGCTTGAATGGGCTAGTGACTGTGACAGCATGGAATTCAAATGAGGAGATAGACAGATTGGTCAGGGGAAAAAGAGAGAATGTCCACTTGGGAGAGATTAGGATTCCTGTGCCACCGCCGTGCTGACCAGATGCTCTCGGGGTATGCGAGAACACATGGTCAGACGAGGAAAGAGCAGTAGGAGTAGCAGTGTTTTCTGTGGTAATCCATGTTTCCGTCAGCGCCAAGAAGTCGAGGGACTGGAGGGTAGCATAGGCTGGGATGAAGTCCACGGCAGTTCCAGAGGCTCCCAGAGACCTGGAACTCCACGTGGGTCGTGCGCGCAGGGACCACCAGATTAGAGTGGCAACAGCCACGTGGTGTGAAGCATTTGAATGGCCTGTGCAGAGAGGAGAGATCAGGGATAGACAGGCACATAGTAGACAGGTGACAGAAAAAGGCTACAATAATGCAAAGGAGATCGGAATTAAATGAACTAAACATCTGGGAAAGCGATAGAGGGTCTCACTCACTTACGTTTCACTGAAACACTCAAATATAACTCTCCCAACTTCCACTTTAGAAATTGTAATTGTTGTAAACTACAGCGGTTCAATGTTTTCTAGGAATAAACTTAGTTTATTCAGCTAGCTAACTTGGTACAGTATTCTTCCGTGAAAACTGTCCAGGGCACCGAATCCTATGACGCCATAGCCAACTAGCATGCCAGCCTCCAATAACACGGTTTAGCACCAATACTCGGTTACAACAAGCTAACGTTAACTAGTCACCCATGTCCCGAATTCCCTTGAACGACTCTGGTTACCAGTATGTAAAAACAAAACACAAATAAATGTAGGTTATAACTTACCCTTAGTAGCTACTGTTAGCCAGTTAAGTGCAAAGCTATCCACTGAATCGATTCAGCCAGTTCGCGTCTGTCCCAACGGAGAGAAAGCGTCTCCAAATATTAAAGCCAGGTCGTTCCAGCTATTGTTTAGTTAGCTATCCAGGTAGCAACAAGCTAGATACATTTCGAGTACAGTAGCTACTAACTATCTAACGTTAACGCTTCAGATAATTAGGTTATTTAGAATTTAAGGCACACTTAACCAGCATGGCTACCACAGCATTCTGCAGCAATACGCCATCCCATCTGGTTTGCGCTTAGTGGGACTATCATTTGTTTTTCAACAGGACAATGACCCAACACACCTCCAGGCTGTGTAAGGGCTATTTTACCAAGAAGGAGAGTGATGGAGTGCTGCATCAGATGACCTGGCCTCCACAATCCCCCGACCTCAACCAAATTGAGATGATTTGGGATGAGTCAGACCGCAGAGTGAAGGAAAAGCAGCCAACAAGTGCTCAGCATATGTGGGAACTCCTTCAAGACTGTTGGAAAAGCATTCCAGGTGAAGCTGGTTGAGAAAAATGCCAAGAGTGTACAAAGCTGTCATCAAGTGCAAAGAGAGGCTATTTGAAGAATCTAAAATCTAAAATGTATTTTGATTCGTTTAACACTTTTTTGGTTACTACATGATTCCATATGTGTTATTTCATAGTTTTGATGTCTTCACTATTATTCTACAATGTAGAAAATAGTAAAAAATAAAGAAAAACCCTTGAATGAGTAGGTGTTCTAAAACTTTTGACCGGTAGTGTAAGTCTCTTTTGTCTTGAATTGTCTTGAACGTACAACAAAGAGCTTTGCTTCCTAGAATGCATTTAAGACTTTGTATGGAATTGAATCCCCAAATGGCTGTGCTTGTGCTTTAATTCCACTATTCCATGTAACATTGTTATGTGATTGATGTCAACTTTGTCCCTTCTAGATGGAAAAACATCTTCAGGGCTTGTTCTGATTGATGAACCTAGAAGATTTACAGGTAGTAATTGAGGTAGTTGTACCCATGGGTATCTATTATACATACCCACAGAGAACAACAGGAACCCTATCTGGTTACCTCAGTACACATGCTGCCTGCCTGTTTTTGCTTTGTGTGTAACTGGGTAGTTGATGGACAAAATGAGGACAAAGTAGCTTTTTTCTTTTTTTGACCTGAAACAATTCCTTTGAAAAGAATGGTGTATTATTTCACCTTTAAAGAGATCTTTAGTGTAAGTGAGCCATTGAAACTGAGTAAATAACTCTCACACACCACAACCTACACGTAAGCCACCCCCTCTCTTGGGTCCTGGTGCTCTAAAATAAACTCAGTGGCTCATGGTGACATCCTGTTATAAGGATCAAACACAGTAGGTATTTTAACCCCTCTACTCTACAAGCCATCAACTTGCCTTGCTGTCAACATGATTTTAATGAATGTGAGGCAAGTCACAGGTAACATGACTTACTTTAGCTCATAGTTGAGCAAAGGGCTTCCTCAGGTAAAGGGACAATCACATTTGGACGCCCTCTTTCGTAAACAACATTTAAGGGCCTTAAGACCTTGGCAGGGTATGTAGTATTACTCTCCTCAGTGTCACTTCCCAAGCAAGTCTCTTCTTATTATTGGTGTCCTTTAGTAGTGGTTTGTTTGCAGCAATTCGACCATGAATGCCTGATTCACGCAATCTCCTCTGAACAGTTGATGTTGAGATGTGTCTGTTACTTGAACTCTGTGAAGCATTTATTTGGGCTGCAATTTCTGAGGCTGGTAAATGCAGCAGAGGTAACTCTGGGTCTTCCTTTCCTGTGGCGGTCCTCATGAGAGCCAGTTTCATCATAGCGCTTGATGGTTTTTGCGACTGCACTTGAAGAAACGTTCAAAGTTCTTGAAATGTTCCGTGTTGACTAACCTTCATGTCTTAAAGTAATGATGGACTGTCGTTTCTCTTTGCTTATTTGAGCTGTTCTTGCCATAATATGGACTTGGTCTTTTACCAAATAGGGCTATCTTCTGTATACCACCCCTACCTTGTCACAACACAACTGATTGGCTCAAAAGCATTAAGAAGGAAAGAAATTCCACAAATGTACAAAAGTATGTGGACACCCCTTTCAATTGGTGGATTCTGCTATTTCAGCAACACCCGTTGCTGACAGGTGTATACAATCGAGCACACAGCCATGCAATCTCAATAGACAAACACTGGCAGTAGAATGGCCTTACTGAAGAGCTCAGTGACTTTCAACGTGGCACTGTCATAGGATGCCACCTTTCCAACAAGTCAGTTTGTAAAATGTCTGCCCTGCTAGAGCTGCCCCGGTCAACTGTAAGTGCTGTTATTGTGAAGTGGAAATGTCTAGGAGCAACAACGGCTCAGCCGCGAATTGGTAGGCCACACAAGCTCACAGAACGGGACCGTTGAGTGCTGAAGTGCGTAGCATGTATAAATCGTCTGTCCTCGGTTGCAACACTCACTACCGAGTTTCAAACTGCCTCTGGAAGCAACGTCAGCATAAGAACTGTTCGTCGGAGCTTCATGAATTGGGTTTCCATGGCCGAGCAGCAGCACACAAGCTTAAGATCACCATGCGCAATGTCAATCGTCGGCTGGAGTGGCGTAAAGCTCGCCGCCATTGGACTCTGGAGCAGTGGAAACGCGTTCTCTGGAGTGCTGAATCACGCTTCATCATCTGGCTGTCCGATGGTACGAATCTGAGTTTTTGATGGACGCCAGGAGAACGTTACCTGCCCCTGTAAAGTTTGGTGGAGGAGGAATAATGGTCTGGGGTGGTTTTTCATGTTTCGGGCTAGGCCCCTTAGTTCCAGTGAAGGGAAATCTTAACGCTACAGCATACAATGACATTCCAGACGATTCTGTGTTCCAACTTTGTGGCAACAGTTTGGGAAGGCCCTTTCCTGTTTCAGCATGACAATGCCCCGTGCACAAAGCGAGGTCCATACAGAAATGGTTTGCCGAGATCGGTGTGGAAGAATTTTATTTATATACATATTTATTTTTAGGGGGTAGATCATCTTTAATATTGCAGATAGATTGTAACTTCCATCAATGTACAGTGGGGGGAAAAAGTATTTAGTCAGCCACCAATTGTGCAAGTTCTCCCACTTAAAAAGATGAGAGAGGCCTGTAATTTTCATCATAGGTACACGTCAACTATGACAGACAAAATGAGAATAATTTTTTTTCCAGAAAATCACATTGTAGGATTTTTTATGAATTTATTTGCAAATTATGGTGGAAAATAAGTATTTGGTCAATAACAAAAGTTTCTCAATACTTTGTTATATACCATTTGTTGGCAATGACACAGGTCAAACGTTTTCTGTAAGTCTTCACAAGGTTTTCACACACTGTTGCTGGTATTTTGGCCCATTCCTCCATGCAGATCTCCTCTAGAGCAGTGATGTTTTGGGGCTGTCGCTGGGAAACACAGACTTTCAACTCCCTCCAAAGATTTTCTATGGGGTTGAGATCTGGAGACTGGCTAGGCCACTCCAGGACCTTGAAATGCTTCTTACGAAGCCACTCCTTTGTTGCCCGGGCGGTGTGTTTGGGATCATTGTCATGCTGAAAGACCCAGCCACGTTTCATCTTCAATGCCCTTGCTGATGGAAGGAGGTTTTCACTCAAAATCTCACGATACATGGCCCCATTCATTCTTTCCTTTACACGGATCAGTCGTCCTGGTCCCTTTGCAGAAAAACAGCCCCAAAGCATGATGTTTCCACCCCCATGCTTCACAGTAGGTATGGTGTTCTTTGGATGCAACTCAGCATTCTTTGTCCTCCAAACACGACGAGTTGAGTTTTTACCAAAAGGTTCTATTTTGGTTTCATCTGACCATATGATATTCTCCCAATCCTCTTCTGGATCATCCAAATGCACTCTAGCAAACTTCAGACGGGCCTGGACATGTACTGGCTTAAGCAGGGGGACACGTCTGGCACTGCAGGATTTGAGTCCCTGGCGGCGTAGTGTGTTACTGATGGTAGGCTTTGTTACTTTGGTCCCAGCTCTCTGCAGGTCATTCACTAGGTCCCCCCGTGTGGTTCTGGGATTTTTGCTCACCGTTCTTGTGATCATTTTGACCCCACGGGGTGAGATCTTGCATGGAGCCCCAGATCGAGGGAGATTATCAGTGGTCTTGTATGTGTTCCATTTCCTAAAAATTGCTCCCACAGTTGATTTCTTCAAACCAAGCTGCTTACCTATTGCAGATTCAGTCTTCCCAGCCTGGTGCAGGTCTACAATTTTGTTTCTGGTGTCCTTTGACAGCTCTTTGGTCTTGGCCATAGTGGAGTTTGGATTGTGACTGTTTGAGGTTGTGAACAGGTGTCTTTTATACTGATAACAAGTTCAAACAGGTGCCATTAATACAGGTAACGAGTGGAGGACAGAGGAGCCTCTTAAAGAAGAAGTTACAGGTCTGTGAGAGCCAGAAATCTTGCTTGTTTGTAGGTGACCAAATACTTATTTTCCACCATAATTTGCAAATAAATTCATTAAAAATCCTACAATGTGATTTTCTGGATTTTTTTTTCTCAATATGTCTGTCATAGTTGACGTGTACCTATGATGAAAATTACAGGCCTCTCTCATCTTTTTAAGTGGGAGAACTTGCACAATTGGTGGCTGACTAACTACTTTTTTCCCCCACTGTATTGTCTACATCACTTCCAATCCCCCATATGTTTTTTTTCTTCTCTCAAATATATATATATATATACATATACATACATACACTTACATATACACATACATACATATAAATACATATACATACATATATATAACCTTTAAAAAAAAAAAATCCCTTTATTATTTTCCAACTCCACCACCCCTTCTGTAATTGGAGTAAACTAGTGAACAACAATGCTTAGGCCTCTACTTCCAGCTTATACATACTATATACATTTTATGGACACAGTCAATTTTACAATAATTATATTTTGTTTGTTTTTACTCCTGAACTTCTTCTACCCTCAACCTCTCCGATCCTTTTTATGATGTCCATCCGGTTTGCTTCTATATACCATATCTTTCTAACTGTGCTCTTTCACAAAAGCTCTCAACCTATAACCCATATACTTATTATGGACACAGTATGCTTTACATTAGTTATATTGTTGTTATTAGTTGTTGTTAGTTGTTATTAGTCCCTTCCTTCAACTCCATTCAACACCACCCATCTATCTCTTAACACCATCCATATTTGATTTCTATTTGCCATATATTTTTCAACTGTACAGTGATGTTTTACAAAAGTTCTGAACCCTTCTATTCTCATTGTTTCTACAGATTGTAAATTGAAAATAAACATTTTTGCAAAAATTATTATTATATTATTGATCGATTGACTATGACTTTTCAGATCACCCAGTAGTGCTATCTGCAGGGTTAGCTCCAGGTAAATATTGCAATCCTTTAGCCATTCCTGGACCTGTGTCCAAAAACAGGCTACAAATGGACAGTACCAAAACAAATGATCTAATGATTCTGTCTTGTCGTAGAAAAATCTGCAGAGCTGGGAAGATTGTATCCCCCATATAAATAACATTCTATTGGTAGCAAGAATTTTGTATAATAATTTAAATTGAAAAATTCTAAGTTTTGAATCCGCCGTCATTTTGCGTATCAGTTCATAAACACTATGCCATGGAATCGGTACATAAAAAATATCTTCCCAAATATTTTGCAATCTATATGGGACGGCTGTCAATCCTTAAATGAAACTGGTATACTTTTTTATTTATCACAATTGTCTTTAACTAATTATGTTCTTTAATGCAGGGCCGACAGACAAGTTACTTACTTTTTCCCCCTTCCACTTTCCTGTTCCATTTTTGCGGTAATGCTGCAATTATTTGGTTGTAATTTTGGGTAGAGCAGACATTTCCATTTTTTTTAGCTGCATGTGCGACATAAGTCCACCAGTCCTACCTATGATATCATTTACGAAGATTATACCTTTTTTAAACATTTTTTCAAAAAATAATGGTTTTTTATCAATTAGTATATTTGAGTTTAACCACAATATTTATGCCATTATTTGTTCTGTCGTTTCTGGAGGATTAAATTGTAATTGCAACCAATTTTCTATGGCTTGTTTTAGAAATAGTGATATTTGGGAGATTATTTCTTTTCAAATAACTGAAAGTGAGAGGTTGTAATCTGAATAAAGGGAAAAAGGCCATTCTTGAACATTGGGTGAGAATCTTACTAATTTGCTAGAGAACCAGTTCGGATTTAAGTATCACTTTTGTATTACTGAAGCTTTTAGTGATAGGTCTAATGCTTTAATATGTAATAATTCTGTCCTCCGAATTCATATTCATTATATAAATAGGCCCATTTAATTTTGTCTGGCTTTCCGTTCCAAATAAAATTGAATATTTTTTTCTCATATAATTTAAAAAACTGTTTGCTAGGCGTAGGCAAGACCATAAGCAAATAGGTAAACTGGGATAATACTAAAGAGTGAATCATATTGTTTTCCACAAATTGACAGGTATTTACCTTTCCATGGTAGCAAGATCTTTTCTATTTTTGCTAACTTTTTATTAAGATTTATTGGAGTGAGATCATTTATTTAATTTGGGATATGTATTCTGAGTATATCCACATCACCATCAGACCATTGTATTGGTAAACTATATGGTAATGTAAAAATTGTATTTCTTAGTGATCCAATACGTAATACAGTACATTTATCATAATTTGGTTGTAATCCAGAGGTTAGAAAATGTGTCTAGATCATCTATGAGGCTGTGGAGGGATTAAAGTTGTGGATTTAAAAGAAAACATGAATCATCAGCGTACAATGACACCTTTGTTTTTAAGCCCTGGATTTCTAATCCCTTGATATTATTGTTGGATCTGATTTTAATAGCTAACATTTCGATGGCCATAATAAATAGATATGCCGATAGTGGACAACCTGGTTTCACTCCTCTTGACAGTTTAAAACTTTCGGAGAAATAGCCATTATTTACTATTTTACACCTAGGGTTACTATACATGATATTAACCCATTTTATAAGAGATTCTCCAAAATTGAAATGCTCCAGGCATTTATATATAAACCCCAGTTGTACTTCATCAAATGCCTTTTCAAAGTCTGCTATTAATAGTAGGCCTGGTTTCCCAGATTTTTCATAGTGTTCTATTGCTTCCAGTACTTGCCTTATATTATCTCCAATGTATCGTCCATGTAAAAACCCTGTCTGATTAGAATGAATAATGTCCGACAATACCTTTTTAATTCTATGTGCTATACATTTTGCTAGATTTTTTGCATCACAACACTGAAGTGTAAAGGACCTCCAATTTTTTAAATGGACTGGAACTTTATATTTTCCACTTGTATCCTGTTTCAGTAATAATGAAATCAGACCTTCTTCTTGAGTGTCTGATAATCTACCATGTACATAGGAGTGGTTAAAACATGCTAATAACGGTCGTCTGAGTATATCAAAAAAGGTTTGGTATACCTCGACTGGTATGCCATTCAACCCTGGAGTGTTCCCGGACTTTAAGTCTTAGCCCGGACATGAGTCTTTCTGTATGGCTGCTAATTTTACATTATCAATAGAAAAAAAATCTCTACAATTAGCTTCAGTTAGAGGAGATGGAGGCGACTGATATGAAAACACATGCTTAAAGTACTTTGTTTCCTCCTTCAAAATATAATTTGGTGAATCTGTCATTAGTAACCAGTATCCCCCATTATACTGTATCCCCCATAATGTGATTTTATTTTTGGTAGCATTTCTATGTTGAAGATAAAAAAATAATTTGGTGCATTTTTCCCCATATTCCATCCAGTTTGCTATATTTTTATAATATATTACACTTGATCTTTCTTGAATAAGTTTCTCAATTTCTTTTTGTTTTTCCTCTAATTTATTCGGAGCCTCTATGTTACAGTTTTTATTGCTATCTATCTGTTCTGTTAGACCTTCTATTTCCTTTGTTAGTATGGACTCTTTTGACCTAAATTGCTTTTGAGTACTGAATTGCATGGCCTCTAAGGCACATTTAAAAGTTTCCCATTGTGAGAATGTGATTTGAAGGAGTCAGGCGCAGCAGGGTAAATCACTGAATACAGAGTTTATTCCGTAGGACACAGTTACGCTGGATAGCGTCAACAAAATACAGGCACACGGGGAACAATATCCCCGGAAAATCAAGGTACGGGTAGCTCAACCGAGCTACACTCAACTCACAAATAACAATCACCCACAAGGACAAGGGGGGCAGAGGGAACACTTATACATGTACTAATGAGGGGAAATGAACCAGGTGTGTGTAATTGACAAGACAAGACAAATGGAATGATGAGATATGGAGCGGCAGTGGGTAGTAGGCTGGTGACAACGAACGCCGAAGCCTGCCCGAACAAGGAGATGAGGCAGCTTCGGAGGAAGTCGTGACACCCATACAATAAGGGGATTTGCTGTACCTATGTTATGTCGGCAACATCAGTTATAAATTCCTCTGTCCTAGTTAAAAATAAGTTATCATCCAATAGGCTTTGATTACATTTCCAATATCCTCGCCCACGTGGAAATTCAGTAAGAGTAATGTATATGCCAATTATATGATGGTCCGACCGCATTCTGTCCCCTATCAACACTTTTTAAACTTTTGGTGCCAACGAGAATGACATAAGAAAGAAGTCAAGACGACTAGCTTGATTGAGTCTCCGCCATGTATTTCTCACTAGATCAGGATATTTAAGCCTCCATATATCTACTAGTTCTAATGTATCCATGACATTCACGATTTCCTTAAGAGCATGAGGGTGATAGTTTGTAGTGTGATTTCCTTTACGGTCCATTGAGCTATTTAAAACGGTATTATAATCTCCCACCATTATAATAGAGTCTTGTATTGCTTGCAGGGTTGATAATTTATTATATATATTGTCAAAAAAGTGTGGATCATCATTATTTGGTCCGTAAAGGTTAATGAGCCATATCTGTTTATGGTCAAATAACATATTTAAAATAATCCATCTGTGGAAGAACTTGACTGGCCTGCACAGAGCCCTGACCTGAACCCCAATGAACACCTTTGGGATGAATTGGAACACCGACTGCGAACCAGGCCTAATTGCCCAACATCAATGCCCGACCTCACTAATGCTCTTGTGGCTGAATGGAAGCAAGTCCCCTCAACAATGTTCCAACATCTAGTGGAAAGCCTTCCCAGAAGAGTGGAGGCTGTTATAGCAGCAAAGGGGGGACCAACTCCATATTAATGGCCATGATTTTGGAATGAGATGTTAGACGAGCAGGTGTCCACATACTTTTGTGTATATGAATATACTATATAGGGAAATATAGGGAATATGGTGCCATTTTGGACGCAACCAATGTGTTGGTTCCTGTTGGAAGAAATGGAAGGTTTATACTGTTGACCAAGCTGCCCAGTACAGTAGCCCTCTATTAGAAGTACTATATTAATGACAGTAAATCCCTTTATAGCAGTACCAGAGTCTAGACATACTGAGTGATCTCTCTACTCTACAGACTCCAAGCCCTGAGGACAAATAACCTCCCTAGAGTCTGACAGCAACATCTGTGTGTGTGTGTGTGCGTGCGTGCCTGTGTGTGTGTGTGTGTGTGTGTGTGTGGGTGCGTTCACTCGCGTGTGTTTGTGTGTGACCGCCCATCACTCACACAAACAGCAGTTTCAACGCCAACCAACGCTTAATCCCACAAAAATAAAATTTCTGCTATAATCTGTGCGTAACATCAGCCGGCTGCCGATCGACAGGGATGGGTAATCTTTCTAAAAATACTATGAATGACTGGAAGTCTGCTAAGCTGTTTCATATTCTGGCATTTATCTGTGCCTTGTTTATTTACTGGATTTTATTGCACTTTCATTTTTCTGTGTTCCCGGCCCTTGTTTCTGAGCAAAGCTGATTGATTTGTACGAAAAGTAAAGTCTGGTTTATGAGGAAGACAATGTTCCAGACAGGAACACGTGGATTAAATAGAACATGTTTGTGCCTCCAAACTGAGGGCAATGGGGCTGTCATCGTGATGAGCACAAACAATGATCTCATCTGTAAAAGTAGGGGAGACCAGGGTTGGTTGTCTCACTTTTTATTCTTGTGTGTATTTCTAAGCACCAGTGGCAGGTAGCCTAGTGGTTAAGAGCATTGGGCCAGCAACCGAAAGGTTGCTAGTTTAAATCCTTGAGCTAGAAAGGTGGAAAAATCTGCTTTTCTGCCCTTGAAGGTCTTGGGTTGAAATGGGGACCCCTTTTATCCTCATATCTTATTCCAACATGGCAGTATAAGCCATCAAACACACTCTGTCCATTTGTGACAACCAGACCCATCGCAGGGTTGGATGTCACAATGTTTCCTAGTAGCTTATTTATTTTGTAACAGGAAATGATCCAACAATATTCCTAACACAATTCAGCATTTTATGGCGTGAGAATAACATATTAAATTTTGAGTAAATTTGTGTGTGTATGCGTGTGTTTGCACACGCATGTGTGCGTGTGTAGGTGTGTGACATAAAAAATATGTGTGTGAGAGAGGCAACAAAGGGAGCTCTTTATAGCAGAAGAAGAAAAGAGTTTGGGATTTATAATGGAGTTGATAGTGATAACCACCCCAACCCCCCCTAGTTACAACATGGCTTGACCTAGTAACTCAGAAATAGGTTTGAAATATAACGCTTCCTTTCCTATTTTCAACAAACATAATTGTTCATGGATACTCCCACAATTCAAACATTTACAAAGAAAATACCACATTTTGTTTTTTTACTTTCACCTATGAAAACCACAAATACCTCTCACCTCAATGTTTTGTCATTAATTAATCAGGTGGATGAGTTTTTTCAAAGAATTCAAAAATTGTAACCTGAAAAATATAACATAGCGCCATTTAGATTGGGAGTAATTAGCACTGTGACAACCAATCTGTGAGACAACCAACCCCGGTCTCCCCTACAACCAACCCCGGTCTCCCCTACACAATGGTACTCATTTCAGAGTCCTCTTAAAATGGTTCTCATGCCAGCAGCATATCACCCTGCATCCCGTTGCTGGCTTGCCTCTGAAGCTAAGCAGGTTCCATCCTGTCAGTCTTCTGGATGGAAGACCAGATGCTGCTGGAAGAGGTGTTGGAGGGCCTCTGGTCTAAGGAGATCCTAATGCCCCAGGGCAGTGAAGGGGACATTGCCCTGCGAAGGGTGCCGTCTTTCAGATGGAACGTTAGAATGGGTGACCTGACTCTCTATGGTCACTAAAGAGCCCATTGCACTTATCATAAGAAGATCCCATTGCACTTAAACCCAGTGTCGTAGCTAAATTCTCAATCCCCAGCTTCCAATTAGCTCGTTCATCTCCTCCCCGCTGTAACGCTTCCCCAGGTCATTGCTGTAAAATAGTATATGTTCTCAGTCAACTTACCTGGTAAAACAAGGGTCATTAAATAAATTAGGTGCCGGTAATTTTCTATTAACATTTTAGAGCCAATATTCTGAGGTGCCAGCCCAACTGAAGCACTGACAACACTAATAAGGCATGGTGATGATGCTACAGAGGCAGTCAGAAATTGTGGCCAAAATATCTCACAACATAACAAGTAGGCCTAAAGTATTTCTATTCATTGTCTTTACATGTTTATGATTTTGCTGTTCATCAACACACTTTGTTTGATTGACAGCTGAGAACAGACCGGAGGGGTATCCCTGGCCCTCGACTATTCTCCAGATGCCCATAGTGTTTGTGTTGCGGAGTACTAAAGTATCACCACTTTATTTGCAGAGTGGGGACTGAAGAGATGGATCTGGCCAGCTGCCAGAGGTGGGCTCCTATTGCAGTGTTGACATAGCTTAATCTATTAACCCTGTTATTGATAGTGGGGTACAGCTACAGTGTTTCTCAGTGTTTTTTGTGTGTTTCTCATCCACAACAGGGAGATCAATTAAAATGTAGCCGTAGGCAGTTTGACTTCTCTCGACTTCTCTGTCCCCAAGAGGTTCTAAGAAATTATCAAGTGGAACACTTGGAATTGGAACACTTGAAACACTTGGAATTGGAACACTCCTAATTATGTTCTAATAACTGTGTTCTTTCTCCGCTCTACTCCAATGGTACAAGATAACAACAGTATTCCCTGCAGAGAACCAGCTTATACTGTATCCCCCATAATGTGATTTGGCCTCTCATCCCATTGTGTTCCCCCGTCGTATCGATAGCATGTGAATTATAAAGGTATTGTCCCGCGTTTTAGTCATGACATGCTGCATATTTCGGATTTCAATAACTCCGCAACTCCTCAGAGAGATGTGTCATGCTAGTGTGTGTTACCTCCCTGAAGACATGGAGGTATCGCTTTACACACAAACACAATGCTGAGTTGACACAGTACAGGTCACGTACTATCCATGAAACAGTGTCTGTGTCCCAAATGGCACCCTATTCCCTGTATAGTGCATTATATTTAATCCTATATTTTGACCCGAGCCCTATGGGCCGTTATGGGCTCTGGTCAAAAGTAATGCATTATATAAGGAATAGGGTGCCGTTTGGGATGCAAACAGTGTTCTGAAAACAGTGTTATACAATGGGATGGACTCCCATTGTGGGCTAATGTTGTTGACATCGATCTCTTGGTGCAGGAGAGAAGAGGAGCCTGAGACTGTGCCCTCTGTGAATGGAATGGGTCACTTGTCTTTCATTCAGCTTTATATAGGCTACACTCTCATCCCTTTACAAAGTTATTGTAATTGGAAACTTGACCAAACCCTTATTACCTGGAAAGCAGGAAATCTTGCTTGTTTTGTAGTGAGAACAAGAGGCAGAGGAAAACCCTATAAAGGTGCTTATGTAGTGTGAATTTGAATAGAGTGGGACATCATATGAACTGGGACAACTTAATCCTGAGCTGTTTATTTCTTGGCTATGTACTGTAGCCTACCTGTCACTCTAACTCATGTGTCCAACTTGGCCCTTTGTATGAGAAAGATGTGGGACAGGCTGGGGTGAATGGAGAGCTGTGGACAGATGCATCAGTCACATTACATATACTACCAGTCAGTTATACACTCTTAGAAAAAAGGTGCTATCTAGAACCTAAAAGGGTTATTCTGCTATCCCCATAGGAGAACCCTTTGAATAACTAATAATTATTTTGGGTTCCAAGTAGAACCCAATTGGTTCCAGGTAGAACCCTTTTGGGTTCCATGTAGAACCCTTTCCACAGAGGGTTTGACATGGAACCCAAAAGGGTTCTACCTGGAACCAAAAATGATTCTACCTGGAACCAGAAAGGTTATCTTATGGGGACAGCTGAAGATCCATATGTCGAGGGTTTCTATGAACATGAATATACCCATTCCCAACAGCAGTGCGATGTGTTCCTGTACGCATTGGTCTTGCCCATTGACACCCTGAATAGTGTGGACTCTTTACTGTAATATGTGTCTGTGCTGTATATTGTTATCAGTATTGTGTTTCTATGCCTTCAATCTACTTCAATATACCTAATTGGGGGTAGTAATCCAACCTTGGTTGACTGAGGCTGAGGTGTATGACGTGCCGGCAGACTACCCGGTCACTGCAGTACAGATAGACCGGGATTTGGCCACCAGTCAAACTGGAACACACTGACTGGGACCTAATGGTCTGGTCTGGTCCCTCTAATGGCCGTCTTCTGTGACACGGTGGAAATCCAGTTTGGGTTTCCACCATGTCCCATTGGTCCAGATGCAACCAGTGTGCGGCTGGGTAGCCATTCAGTGTCGGCTGTGGAGCTGTTGAAAGCTGTCAGTCACCTAAGTAACTCACTAACGCTGGACGTGCTGCATGGACTGGAGGTACTGTACATGCTAGAGCTACATTTTAGTCATTTAGCAGACGCTCTTATCCAGAGCGACTTACAGTTAGTGAGTGCATACATTTTCATACTGGCCCCCGTGGGAAACGAACCCACAACCCTGGCGTTGCAAGCGCCATGCTCTACCAACTGAGCTACCGGTATGCTCCCTATATGTTCCTGGTATTACAGGGATGGGATTTCATGGAAGAGGATTTAAGATTTTATTGCATCTGACATTTAAATAGGAGTGATCACCTGCTCAGGTTGTGTGCATACCTTACTAAAGCTTTGAAATGCTTAGGCATATGGAACGGTATAATTCAATTGCTGCACATGAGTGAGTTTGTGTGTTTGTGTGTATGCGTGCATGCCTGCGTGCATGTGTGTGTATGCATGCATGTGTGTGTTTGTGTATGTGTGTGTGCATGCGTGTATGTGTGTGTGCATGCGTGTGTGTTGACAACCTGGTTGAGCAGCAGCAGCAGCAGGTGCTTATGTAGGGTGAATTCGGATAGAGTGGGACATCATATAAACTGGGACAGCTTAATCCTGAGCCGTTTATTTCTTGGTCTGACAAGAGAAAATCTAAACTATTGTTACTAAACCTTTTCAGAGAAACCACATGATCAAAATCACAGCACTTCATTGGTCTGACATCATAGAGGGGGGCAGAGCAAGCTTCAAACAGGAAGCTCACCTTACGGTAAGACAGATTTTTTTCTGTTTTGATATTAAGGCTATAAAACTGTCATATATAATGCGTTGTGCCAAATTGTGATGTAAATGTGCATACTATGTACTGGTGCATCAAAATGCATAAAAAGTTGCCATATTATATTTTAATTTTGTAATTCAGTATTTTTGTTGTTGTCCTGTTTTACCAACCATAGCTAGCTAAAAGAGGATAGCATGGAGTAGCTAAAGTGGGACAGTCTTATAGGCTTTTCCAATGGCGGAAAAATATCCAGTTTACATTAGGGACCGCTGTGCTTAGGTTAGGCAGGGCTCTGATTCTTGAAGTATTACTGTATATCCTGTTAACTTTTTTATTGTAGTACTCTTATTAGTACTGTTATTTCAGTGAATTCAGATAATGTGGGACACTTTTTGCATTTCCGTTTTCGGTAACCTCTTCAGACATCTATCCTACATACACTGAGAGTACAAAACATTAGGAACACGTGCTCTTTCCATGACATAGACTGACCAGGTGAATCCAGGTGAAAGCTATGATACCTTATTGATGTCACTTGTTAAATCCACTTCAATCAGTGTAGATGGTTAAAGAAGGATTTTTAATCATTGAGACAATTGAGACATGGATTGTGTATGTGTGTCATTCAGAGGGTGAATGGGCAAGACAACATATTTACTGTAAGTGCCTTTGAACAGGGTATGGTTGTACAGTGGGGGAAAAAAGTATTTAGTCAGCCACCAATTGTGCAAGTTCTCCCACTTAAAAAGATGAGAGAGGCCTGTAATTTTCATCATAGGTACACGTCAACTATGACAGACAAATTGAGGAAAGAAAATCCAGAAAATCACATTGTAGGATTTTTAATGAATTTATTTGCAAATTATGGTGGAAAATAAGTATTTGGTCACCTACAAACAAGCAAGATTTCTGGCTCTCACAGACCTGTAACTTCTTCTTTAAGAGGCTCCTCTGTCCTCCACTCGTTACCTGTATTAATGGCACCTGTTTGAACTTGTTATCAGTATAAAAGACACCTGTCCACAACCTCAAACAGTCACAATCCAAACTCCACTATGGCCAAGACCAAAGAGCTGTCAAAGGACACCAGAAACAAAATTGTAGACCTGCACCAGGCTGGGAAGACTGAATCTGCAATAGGTAAGCAGCTTGGTTTGAAGAAATCAACTGTGGGAGCAATTATTAGGATATGGAAGACATACAAGACCACTGATAATCTCCCTCGATCTGGGGCTCCACGCAAACTGATCACAAGAACGGTGAGCAAAAATCCCAGAACCACACGGGGGGACCTAGTGAATGACCTGCAGAGAGCTGGGACCAAAGTAACAAAGCCTACCATCAGTAACACACTACACCGCCAGGGACTCAAATCCTGCAGTGCCAGACGTGACCCCTGCTTAAGCCAGTACATGTCCAGGCCCGTCTGAAGTTTGCTAGAGTGCATTTGGATGATCCAGAAGAGGATTTGGAGAATGTCATATGGTCAGATGAAACCAAAATAGAACTTTTTGGTAAAAACTCAAATCGTTGTGTTTGGAGGACAAAGAATGATGAGTTGCATCCAAAGAACACCATACCTACTGTGAAGCATTGGGGTGGAAACATCATGCTTTGGGGCTGTTTTTCTGCAAAGGGACCAGTACGACTGATCCGTGTAAAGGAAAGAATGAATGGGGCCATGTATCGTGAGATTTTGAGTGAAAACCCCATAGAAAATCGTTGGAGGGAGTTGAAAGTCTGTGTTGCCCAGCGACAGCCCCAAAACATCACTGCTCTAGAGGAGATCTGCATGGAGGAATGGGCCAAAATACCAGCAACAGTGTGTGAAAACCTTGTGAAGACTTACAGAAAACGTTTGACCTGTGTCATTGCCAACAAAGGGTATATAACAAAGTATTGAGAAACTTTTGTTATTGACCAAATACTTATTTTCCACCATAATTTGCAAATAAATTCATTAAAAATCCTACAATGTGATTTTCTGGAAATTGTTTTCTCATTTTGTCTGTCATAGTTGACGTGTACCTATGATGAAAATTACAGGCCTCTCTCATCTTTTTAAGTGGGAGAACTTGCACAATTGGTGGCTGACTAAATACTTTTTTTCCCCACTGTAGGTGCCAGACGCAGGAAACTGTTGAGTGTGAAAAACCCAGCAGCGTTGCAGTTCTTGACACACTCAACAGTTTCCTGTGTGTATCAAGAATAGCCCACCACCCAAAGGATATCCAGCCTAGGGCTGTTGCGGTGACCGTATTACCGCCACACCGCAGTCATGAGTCATGACCGAAGTAAAATTCTACATCACGGTATTCTCTTTTTATACACTCTAGACATGCATTAGGTAATCTCTTCTTATGCATTCTGGACTTGTGTTGGTAGTACCCAACTCGCTAACGACCATCTGGTCCTAATGTCCTGGTACTCAGGGATTTATTGCACCTTTAACCACTCTGACATCAATGCAAATGAAAATGCAATCGAAAAATCACATCAAGCACTTATCATCAAAACAGTATGTGCTTTTAAAACTCACCTCACTGTGATTGATCAATTTGAAGAAAGAAGTTCAACAACAGGTTGAAACTGAGTGGAAAACATGATATTTGTGGATGTTGTTTCAAAGCCTAACACTAAAAAATGTAAAGTATTCAGACCCTTTGCTATGAGACTTCATATTGAGCTCAGGTGCATCCTGTTTCCATTGATCATCCTTGAGATGTTTCTACAACTTGATTGGAGTCCACCTGTGGTAAATTCAATTGATTGGACATGATTTGGAAAGGCACACTCCTGTCTATATAAGGTCTCAAAGTTGGCAGTGCATGTCAGATCAAAAACCAAGCCATGAGGTAGAAGGAGTTGTCCGTAGCGCTCCGAGACAGGATTGTGTCGAGGCACAGATCTGAGGAAGGGTACCAAAACATTTCTGCAGCATTGACGGTCCCCAACAACACAGCGGCCTCCATCATTCTTAAGTGGAAGAAGTTTGGAACCACCAAGACTCTTCCTAGAGCTGGCCATCCGGCCAAAATGAGCAATCGTGGAAGAAGGGCCTTAATCAGGGAGGTGACCAAGAACCAGATTGTCACTCTGACAGAGCTTCAGAGATCCTCTGTGGAGATGGGAGAACCTTCCAGAAGGACAACCATCTCTGCAGCACTCCACTCCTCAGTAAAAGGCACATGACAGCCCGCTTGGAGTTTGCATAAAAGGTACCGAAAGGACTCAGACCATGAGAAACAAGATTCTCTAGTCTGATTAACCAAGATTTAACTCTTTGGCCTAAATGCCAAGCGTCATGTCTGTAGGAAACCTGGCACCATCCCTATGGTGAAGCATTGTGGTGGCAGCATCATGCTGTGGGGATGTTTTTCAGCCGCAGGGACTGGGAGACTAGTCAGGATCGAGGGAAAGATGAACGGAGCAAAGTACAGAGAGACCCTTGATGAAAACCTGCTCCAGAGCGCTCAGGACCTCAGACTGGGGTGAAGGTTCACCTTCCAACAGGACAACAACCCTAAGCACACAACCAAGACAACGTGGGAGTGGCTTCGGGACAAGTCTCTGAATGTCCTTGAGTGGCCCAGCCAGAGCCCGGACTTGAAACCGATCGAACATCTCTGGAGAAACCTGAAAAAAGCTGTGCAGCGACAGTCCCCATCCAACCTGACAGAGCTTGAGAGGATCTGCAGAGAAGGGTGGGAGAAACTCTCCAAGTACAGATGTGCCAAGCTTGTAGTGTCATACCCAAGAAGACTCAAGGCTGTAATCGCTGCCAAAGGTGCTTCAACAAAGTACTGAATAAAGGGTCTGAATACTTATGTAAATGTGATATTTCAGTTTGGAATTTTTTATACATAAGAAAACATTTCTAAAACCCTGTTTTTGCTTTTTCATTATGGGGTATTGTGTGTAGATTGATGATATCTATATATATATTTTTTTATCAATTTTAGAATAGGGCTGTAACGTAACAAAATGTGGAAAAAGTCAAGGGGTCTGAATACTTTCCAAGTGCACTGTATATGAGCACAAGCCCGAAAAAAACCCTGAATTAAAATAATGATTGTGCCATTATATAATACGCTGCCTACTGCATATAACACATGGCAGAAAACATACTGATTTAAGTGATCATTGGTGCATAATTGGTCTAGCCTAAATTAAACATATTCGGAGTACAAGTATAGTGAATTTTTATTTGATTTTGAATAGCCTAGTAATAGGGAATTAACAGACTGATACATTACCTTTTACCTTCATTCCGTTCTCCAGAGTGCAGAGAGAAGGGCTGTCAACAGTTTAATGAAATATGTTTAATCGTGAAACCATGTTACTATCAATGTTCACAAACAGATTTTTCTTAGTTTCCCAAATTAAGCAGAGTTTGGGCGGAATATTACCTGTCGCGCAGCGAAATTACCGGAGTAGCCTACCCTACATGAGGGAAAAATGTACCGGTGGGAAAGTGGCCTCCATTCGCTATTCCAGTGTCTTTTTTGTCTTGCCCCTGTTCCTGCCCATTTGGTAACGGGCCGTTCTAAATCTAAACTAATTGTACATATTAGTAAAGACAATATTAAATTGAGAGTAGTCTGATGGGTGAAAAAATGATAACTTGAGAGAACAGCGTGTGCAGCCTGAGGCAAGGAACAAGAGTTCAAGCTTTTTTTGCAACTTTCTCAAATCATCAATAGCCTATAGTCGCATCATGCAGCCTATATATGTTTTGATTTCTAAGGCATTCAAAGGTATTTATCATTCACTACTAAAGTTGACGAATAACTCTAAATCTAGCTTATAGGACCTGTTTCAAATGATCACTTTTATGCTCAACACAGCCACTTCATATGCGCACAATCTCGCTCTGGAATGGGAAAAATATCCTTTCTATTTTATTCAGCAAGTTCAATTATATTCTTCTTATTATAAAATCATATACAGTGGGGAGAACAAGTATTTGATACACTGCCGATTTTGCAGGTTTTCCTACTTACAAAGCATGTAGAGGTCTGTAATTTTTATCATAGGTACACTTCAACTGTGAGAGACGGAATCTAAAACAAAAATCCAGAAAATCACATTGTATGATTTTTAAGTAATTAATTTGCATTTTATTGCATGACATAAGTATTTGATCACCTACCAACCAGTAAGAATTCCGGCTCTCACAGACCTGTAAGTTTTTCTTTAAGAAGCCCTCCTGTTCTCCACTCATTACCTGTATTAACTGCACCTGTTTGAACTCGTTACCTGTATAAAAGACACCTGTCCACACACTCAATCAAACAGACTCTAACCTCTCCACAATGGCCAAGACCAGAGAGCTGTGTAAGGACATCAGGGATAAAATCGTCTCTCACAGTTGAAGTGTACCTATGATTAAAATTACAGACCTCTACATGCTTTGTAATTAGGAAAACCTGCAAAATCGGCAGTGTATCAAATACTTGTTCTCCCCACAGTAATTTAAAATAATGGCACAGGACTTATAACCATATTTTGTCTGCTAAATGAACAAGTCTACAGCCTATGGCATGGCTTATAGCCAGATAACATACAGTAGGCCAACTCATATTCTGTTCTTCTGAAACACTTTTCCCCTCATATCATAATGTTTCTTTAGCCCTGCCTACAATAAATAATGGATTTATTGTGATGGTGTATATTCAATTGATTTATTAGACTTTTTTAAATGTAGATGTTCCAAAGGCATGCATCAGTGGCTTGTATGAGGCTTGTATGCGTGGAGGCCTGGAGATGCTAAACTTGTTTATGTTAATTAACGGTCAATTACTGTGAGACCGGCACAACTGTGGGAGGCATTGGAGTCAACATGGGCCAGCATCCCTGTGGAACGCTTTCTACACCTTGTAGAGCCCATGCCCCAACAAAAATCCTCAGATGTTTCCTAACCACACAAAATTGAACAGCATTGTCATTGGGGAACAATTAGGACTGTAATAATGGTGTCCCAGTTTATCTAACCTGCTGTCCGTCTAACAAATACCAACTGAAAATATAGTTTTGACTCAGTGTACATGAATGGGTGTTTCATGCCTCCTGTGAATATGATATCAACATTTTGTTTTTTCATATGTGATTAGGAAACATCTTGAGGACTTCAGAAATGTATCATGTGCTGGGCTAATATGTTGGTTAGATGTCGAAAGAGGTTACAGAAGACGGAAATGCAAAAAGTGTCCCACGAATCTACCCTACTCCCTGATTACCTTAATGTGATTGAGGGGCTGAGAGCATGTGTGTGTGTGTGTGTGTGTGTGTGTGTGTGTGTTTGAGGCTGAGGGTGTGTTTGTGTTCATGTGAGTGTGAATGTTCTCTTAATGTGCAGCAATCAGTGAGCTCTGTTCCTGAAATAAAGGAAAACACTGTAGGAACATGCAGCATGCCGTTGGCTCATTAAATCAGGCCTGGTGTTTATAATGTAGCTGAGAGGAACACTAAATCACTCTGTTCCCATGAGCGCTGTAATCTAGCAGCCAGCCCTGCCCTGTTACACAGTGTGTGCGCATGTGTCTGTCTGTCCAGCCCAGCCCTGTGTGTGTGTGTGTGTGTGTGTGTGACTGTGTCTCTCCAGCCAAGCCCTGTGTCTGTGCATTTATTTTATGTGTGTGTGTGTTACAGACTGTTAGGGTGTTGTGTTTGCTTTCCCCACGTGTTAATGTGTCTGCTACGGCTGCAGTCACTCCTTCTGGTCTCCTCCAAGGCCTAGCTGCCGCCATGGTTGGACCCCACGCTGCGCGAGGATGGTGACTTCCTCCGAAGCTGCCTCCTGTCCTTGGTCGGGCAGGCTTCGGCGTTCGTCGTCACCGGCCTTCTAGCCACTGCCGCTCCTCATCTCATCATTCCATTTGTTTTGTCATGTTTATTACACACACCTGGTTCATATCCCCTCATCAGTACCTGTATAAGTATTCCCTCTGCCCCCCTTGTGTTTGTGTGTGATTGTTTATTGTGGAGGTTACTACAGCTCGGTGGAGCTATATTGTATTGTGTATCGCCAGGATATTCACCCGTGTGCCTTGTTTTCTCCAGTGCGCCGTTTTACTGCACTGTAGTGTTTTACGCATTGCTGCGTACCGCTGTATTGCCGAATAAAATAAAAAAATAAATAAAATTAAAATTAATTGTATTTTGTGATTTACCCTCCTGCGCCTGACTCCGTCCAAAATCACCTGCTACAGATGGGTTGTACTGAGTGTAACACACTTACGGTGGGTTAGCGAGTAACACACACTCACGCACATAAGCGTGAACACACATACACACACACACACACACACACACACGCACACACACACACCAGCCAGGTCGCTCAAGATCAACTGCAAAATTAGACGCACATCTAGCAGGATGTCAAGAGATTACTTCAAAACCGTCCACTAGGGGCAATGCTGAGCGCTATTACCATCAAGTCTGCTTGGGCATTGTGGACGGGAATGGGCGTAACTTAACCATTCGGAACTAATGCCTAAACTTAACTGTGGAGTGTTTTTTTTTACCCTATCCCCTAACTTAACCATTCAGAATTAGTTTGACGTTTATGTACAAGGGTTTGGACGTCTGATTCTGCAGTGAGAATGTGAGAGCTTGTTTATAGACACACACATTTCTCTTTCTCTATCTCTTCTCACCCTTGCTGACATATTGTGCACATGCAGTAGTCATCTGACTGGAACACTTTGGGATATCCATCAGCAAGCAGCACATAGACTGGTGCTGATGTGAACCAACTGGGATAACGCAAGCCAGTGTGGCTATAGTGTGAATTGTGCCATTGTACTGTGGCTGATAATGGCTGCCTTCTTACATACGTTAAATGCCCCTGTCTCAAAGACCCCCGAGGCTCTCACACATGGCCTGTTTTTGCATGAACTAAATGCCTCCCATTGAAACAGGCATAGTCAGCCCAGTTAACATTTATGGAGGTTGTTTAAACAGCCGTGAACTGTGGATTAAGTGGGATCTGGTCTCCTGAAGACCTAAAGGATCTCTGTTCTGCAGCACACACACACACACACACACACACATACGTATCCACGCATAAACACACCAACAAGCTCTCACAGTCTCATGTCAGAATTAGACTTTCACCCATGTTTCTCAAACATCATCCGCCATCCCCATCCATAACGCCCTAGCAAACATCCCCCTGCACAACGCCATAGCAAAACCGAAACCTACTTAAAGGTAACATCGCTCACTATTGCCCCTAGTGGCCGGTTTTTACGTCATCTCCCGACGTCCTCAGAAATGGATGGACGTCTAATCCTGACTTGTATCACAGGTGACCTGGCTACACACACACACACACACACACACACACACACACACACACACACACACACACACACACACACACACACACACACAGGGCTGTGCAGGAATGTATTCAAGATCTGCAACAGTATACTGCTTCATAAAGTTGGGGTTGGGAACGTGATGTTCTTTCCCAACAAGCACTTTTTAAGGATTCTATTTTGACAAAAGAGAATCATGACAAATTGAAACTTCAGGGTGAGAGTCCAGACACACTATCTGAGACATCCCAGACAGTCCATTACAGAATGATCATGTGTGCCCTTTCTTGCGAATCTGGCCTTGCAGCCCAGTAGGGATAGGAGAGGTCTGTATCTGAATGTTGAGGCTGAAGCTGAGATGGCAGAGCAGCAGTAAGAGAGATTAACCTCTCTCTCTCTCTCTCTCACTCTCTCTCTCTCTCGCGCGCTCTCGCCCTCTCTCTCTCTCAGACAGGAAAGTTACTTAAGACTTCCTAAAGTTCTGGGCCACTGTCGTATTGTCTCGTGAAGTAACCTACTGGGCTCTCTATCCAATATGGGGTTAGCCTCCTTTTTCCACTACGGTGTTACGTGGCTGGCAGCACTCAAGAAAACAATGTGAGGTCACATTCCCCACGTGGGGCCACTGTCAGTATCATGGGCTTATTACCTTAAGGTGTGTGTGTGTTTTTTTGGTCAAAGGGGAGAGCTGCACGGACCTAGAATCACTTAGTGGCAGCTAGGGGGCTTGAATGAGGACAAGGCTATCTAGTATTCCCAAACGTATTATTGGTGATGGCCAAGACTCACTTCATAATGACCATTGAATATAGGCTATAAATGAATGATTTACATTATTCAATGGAATATCAATTAAATGTGTTGCCTCTTGTAGCTCAGTTGGTAGAGCATGGCGCTTGCAACGTCAGGGTTGTGGGTTTGATTCCCACGGGGGGCCAGTATGAAAAATGTATGCACTCACTAACTGTAAGTCGCTCTGGATAAGAGCGTCTGCTAAATGACTAAAATGTAAAATTGACAATGAATTTGAGGAACACTATATTCAAAACGCTTCAAGTAAATCACCATCATTCGAATAAATTAATAGGTGTAATTATCATTAGTATTGTTTGTGTTTGGTATCTTCCGTACCATGTTGGACCTGCCTGGTACTTAATGATGAGGTTAATTGGCAGCTAATGCTGTTTTTTGTTGGGTTTTGTGTGGTGGGCTGGAGTGTAGGGTGGAGAGTGTATTTGTGTGTGTGTGTGTGTGTGCGCGCTGTAGGGGAGGCGATGGCCCAGCCAGCTGGTCCGTCTGATCCCTCTGTCTGCTGGTAAATTGGTTTTAGCGGCAGGCAGCGCTAATAAAGCTGATTATCTTTACGGCTCAAGACCCACTAACCCTGACACTCAGGCAGCTGGGGCCCTAGTTCGGACGCCACATACCCACTTCTCCAGCCCTCCCTCCCTCTCTCACACTCCATCCCCCGCACTCCCTCCTCCGTGCTCCCTCCTCTGTGCTCACTCTCTCGTTAGCCTCCCTCTCGACCGCTCTGTATTCACTCCTGAACTCGCAAACCTCCTTCCCACCCTCTCCCTCCTTCCCACCCTCTCCCTCCTTCCCATCCTCTCCTTCCCTGCTCAACCTATCCCTCCTTCCCACCCTCTCCCTCCTTCCCACCCTCTCCCTCCTTCCCACCATCTCCCTCCTTCCCACCCTCTCCCTCCCTGCTCACCCTCTCCCTCCTTCCCACCCTCTCCCTCCCTGCTAACCCTCTCCCTCCCTGCTCACCCTCTCCCTCCTTCTCACCCTCTCCCTCCTTCCCACACTCTCCCTCCTTCCCACCCTCTCCCTCCCTGCTAACCCTCTCCCTCCCTGCTAACCCTCTCCCTCCCTGCTCACCCTCTCCCTCCCTGCTCACCCTCTCCCTCCTTCTCACCCTCTCCCTCCCGCTTCTGCACTCCCACCCTCCCTGCTCAATCCCTCATTAGCCTCCTTCCCTAACGCCCCGTACCCCTCCTGCACCCCCTCGCTACCTTTTCCAGCCCGTCCTCCCTCCCTGTGCACCCTCCCTCCCATCCTCTCTCCCTCCACTTCCACACTCCCACCATCCATCCCACCCTCCATTCCACCATCCATCCCACCCTCCCACCTGCCCTCCCTCTCTCCCCCTCCCTCTCTCCCCCTCCTTCTCTCCCCCTCCCTCTCTTCCCGTCCCTGTCTCCCCCTCCCCACTCCTGCAGTCACTCCAGGCAGCTGCCACTAAGCCACCTGTGCTGTGGCCACTCCCCTTCCTCCCCCATACCTCCCCCCTCCATCCCCCAAATGACACCCCCCACATATACACTATAATTTACAGACGCACAGAGATGCAGTCATCAGAAATGAGCATGTGCATTGTGTGTGTGTGTGCCTGCCCATGTGTGCATGTTTTCATTCATGCATGTCTGTAGTGTGTTTCTTACCATTCTCCTCCTCTTGTACGTTGAGCAACGTATTGTTCTGGTATTGAACGAGGGGCCTCGTCCCATTCAGAGTTAATTGTTTAATGCGCTAAGTGACCTCGCAGTCAGCATGAGGTGGACAGTTACAGCATGCTGTAACACAACTCAGTGAGATCAGATCCCAAACTATCCCAAACTCTCTTTCAGTGAGATGAGAGCGAGAGGCACAGAGAGAGACAGAGAGAGAGAGAGAGAGAGAGAGAGAGAGAGAGAGAAAGAGAGAGAGAGACAGAGGGAGAGAGAGAGAGGAGAGAGAGAGAGAAAGAGATGGAGCTAGAGAGTGAAAGAGTATGTGTGTGTGAGAGAGAGGGGGGGAGAGAGAGAATGAAAGAGCTAAAAAGAGAGAATGAAAATAAGGAAGAAAATTAGTCAGTGTAAATATTAATATTAATTTGTGTATGATGTTCTGCTCAGAGGGGAGTGTGGGGTGAGCGGTGGGGCGAGTGATGTTAGACCACTGAGGACAGGACTTTCTCTCTCCTGAAGAGTAGACGATCACTGGGAGCAGGCAGGAGAGCTATTAGTCCCTGTCACAACACAAACGTTCTCCACGGTAAACTGGTGGTACAACTCAGTATAATGCACAGGGACCACTCATTGTGCTAATGGCTGTCTTCAACAAGTTATATGTGGGGGTGTTGAGACTCAGTAATGCAGAAGACACATTTCTGATGTAGCAGTTGGACAACTAACATTTTATTTTATTTTCTGAATTGGCGTCTTGGATTTTGTTTCTGTGTCCTGATGTGTGTTCTTATTAATGTGTTACATTACAGTGGTTAAATCATGAGCCATATTTATCTTTCACATTTTGGATGAAGAATATTTAAGTTATTTCAACATTTATTTTTTTATTGTTTTTAAGTTTAAGTAGGCAATAGCCAGGGTATCTTTGCATCTCTGGCTCAGTGTCTGTTCTCATGGGGCTTGTCATTTCTCTGGTTTCTCCCAGAGAGCTACAGTGATTGGCCTGGAGGGTTTCCAGCTCCTAAAAGAGACTCCTTTATGGTAACCTTACAAAGATTTATACAGTACTGGGATGGTTTCTGTCAGGGTTTCAGTGTAAATGCAACGTAACTTTGGCTGACTCTTCCAGATACTCTACAGTATATGGAATGCAGGACAGTTCCAGCTTTCTCAACACTTTGGGTTGAATTCTTAGTTCCCTCTAAGCATTTGGTCCTCTGTCTTTTTCGGGTGTTTTCTTTGGTGCGGTTCAGACTGGCCATGATTTCAACATCAACGGACTTAGATTTTCCAAATCTGAACCAAATCATAGATGTCCACAAACGTCCGGACCAGCCTTGATTTAGCCCAAACTTAGACGTCTATAATTGATTCAGATTTGGTCCGGTCCGGACCTGACCAAATCCGAACCAATCATAGACATCTATGTTTCACAAGTTTGGACAGCACAGTACAGTACATTACAGTACACAGTACAGTAAATAAAAGTAGAGCATAGTACAGTAGAGTACAGTAAAGAAAAGTAAAGTATAGTGTACTGTATTGGACCTTACTTTACTCAAATGTACTATATTCTACTGAACTAAGCTATACTGTACTGTACTTTACTCTACTGTACTTTACTGTTCTTCACTGTACTCTGTTCTGTACTGTACTGTAATGCACTGTACTCTACTGAATAAAACTCTACTGTCCTGTATGATACCATACCGTACCGTATTGAACTACTCCTCTGTTTTCTACTGTGCTCTACTGTACTACACTGTTCCGTACTGTACTGGGATGTTCAGACTTGTGAAACATAGCCTAGACGTCTATGATTCGTTAGAATAATACATGCGGAGCTCATTAGAATAATACCCAGCATGCTTTGCTTTGTTTTTACATTAACATTTTGGTCATTCAGCAAACGCTTATATTCAGAGTGACTTACAGTCAGTGCATTCAACTAAGGTAGATAAACAACAACATCAGTTGGCTCCACTTTCCTATTAAGAGGTGTGAACAATTATTATTGGGATATAATGCTTACTTACTGTAATTGAGAATGTACAGTTGAAGTCGGAAGTTTACATATACTTAGGTTGGAGTCATTAAAACTAGTTTTTCAACCGCTTCACAAACTTCTTGTTAACCAACAATAGTTTTGGCAAGTCGGTTAGGACATCTACTTTGTGCATGACACAAGTAATTTTTCCAACAATTGTTTACAGACAGATTATTTAACTTATAATTCACAATTCCAGTGGGTCAGAAGTTTACATACACTAAGTTGACTGTGTCTTTAAACAGCTTGGGAAATTCCAGAAAACGATGTCATGGCTTTAGAAGCTTCTGATAGGCTAACTGACATCATTTGAGTCAATTGGAGATGTACCTGTGGATGTATTTCAAGGCCTACCTTCAAACTCAGTGCCTCTTTGCTTGACATCATGGGAAAATCAAAAGAAATCAGCCAAGACCTCAGAAAAAAATGTGTAGACCTCCACAAGTCTGGTTCTCCAAAACCGCCATAAAAAAGGCAGACTACGGTTTGCAACTGCACATGGGGACAAATATCGTACTTTGTGGAGAAATGTCCTTTGGTCTGATGAAACAAAAATATAACTGTTTGGCCATAATGACCATTGTTATGTTTGGAGGAAAAAGGGGGTTGCTTGCAAGCCGAAGAACACCATCCCAACCGTGAAGCACGGGGGTGGCAGCATCATGCTGTGGGGGTGCTTTGCTGCAGGAGGGACTGGTGCACTTCACAAAATAGATGGCATCATGAGGAAGGAAAATTATGTGGATATAATTAAGCAACATCTCAAGACATCAGTCAGGAAGTTAAAGCTTGGTCGCAAATGGGTCTTCCAAATGGACAATGACCCCAAGCATACTTCCAAAGTTGTGGCAAAATGGCTTAAGGACAACAAAGTCAAGGTATTGGAGTGGCCATCACAAAGCCCTGACCTCAATCCTATAGAAAATTTGTGGGCAGAACTGAAAAAGCGTGTGCGAGCAAGGAGGCCTACAAACCTGACTCAGTTACACCAGCTCTGTCAGGAGGAATGGGCCAAAATTCACCCAACTTATTGTGGGAAGCTTGTGGAAGGCTACCCAAAACGTTTGACCCAAGTTAAACAATTTAAAGGCAATGCTACCAAATACTAGTTGAGTATGTAAACTTCTGACCCACTGGGAATGTGATGAAGGAAATAAAAGCTGAAATAAATCAGTCTCTCTACTATTATTCTGACATTTCACATTCTTAAAATAAAGCGGTGATCCTAACTGACCTAAAACAGCAAATTTGTACTAGGATTAAATGTCAGGAATTGTGAAAAACTGAGTTTAAATGTATTTGGCTAAGGTGTACGTAAACTTCTGACTTCAACTGTATATCAGCTGAAATTTGGCAATACAATCAATGACCAAAAAATATGTATTTTCAACGTCTGGAAATGACCTATTTTCAATGTCCGGTGAAGATGTATTTTCAATGTCTGGAAAATACGTACTTTCACCTAACATTCAGCACCTGAAATGCACGTGATGTCAACGTCTGAAAATACTTCTAAAAGACGTTGTCACGACTTCCAACGAGGCTGCCTCCCCTCCTTTGGGCAGGCTTCAGTGTTTGTCCTCACCGGCTTACTAGCCACTGCCACGCCATATCATCATTCCATTTGTCTTGTCTTGTCAATTACACACACCTGGTTCATATCCCCTCATTAGTCTGTGTATAAGTGTTCCCTCTGCCCCCTTGTCCTTGTGGGTGATTGTTTTATGTGAGTTGAGTGTATTTCGGTGGAGCTACTCGTACCTTGTATTGCCGGGGTAGATTGTTCCCCTGTGCCTGTATTTTGTTGTCGCTATCCAGTGCAACTGTGTACGACGGAATAAACTCTGTATTCGGTGATTTTCCCTCCTGCGCCTGACTCCTTCTAATCACACTCATCACAGACATCTTTTCAACATAATTTTGCTTACTGGGTTAGTCATGGATTTCTCTGTAAAATACTTTTCAAAATATCTCCAAGACACCAACACTCGCCAAGACAATGGCACCATGCAGCAGACTACAGGCATTCATGCTGCTCCCAGTCACAGGCCAAGCTTGTGTTACCATAAACTGTGCTTCTTCTGCTACACATTCCTGCCTAAAGACCATGCAACGTATGACCCACGAAAGAACATGGTACTTGTTTATGGAATTTGGAATGGCTGCGTCACAATTTGTTTACGACCTAAAAGCAGTTGAAACGTATCCGTTGTTTCCTGGTTCCTGGCAGTTCCTCTCTGTTTAAGTGTATTGGGGTAGCTAACTAGCCTTAAGCAGTGAACAGTCCCAGCTGTGGCCCATACTTGCCCTGTCCGTACTCCGTACTGGCCACTCCTGCCTGGCAGTCACCCTGGATATACTGTAAACAGGGGAAGGAGAGTTAAAGCATGCAGCGTCACACAAGCTTGGACAGATATTGCCTTTAATATGTTGGGTGCTGTTATTTTATTTCTGCATACCTCTCACTGAATTATGGTTTAACACTAGCAACACTCAGGGATGGGCAGATTTTTCTAATTAAATACCATAAAGATCAATGAATGTATCAACATAAACTACAAAATACTTGTAATTATTTAATAAAAAGGGTATTTCGTATTTTAAAACACAAAAATAAATTTGCAAGTAGCCAGCCCGTACATCAACAACATTCTCAGTAAGGGTTACAAAAACATTTTACTTGCCATGACTGTGTTGTTTATCTACCTTAGTTGAGCAAGTCACTCTGGATAGGAATGTCTGCTAAATGACCAAAATGTAAATGTATATGTGAAAATGAATATACCAAAATTAATTGCAAAGGACAATGGGTATTATTATTATTTTTTACATATACATTTATATTTAGTTCATTTAGCAGACACTCCTATCACACCATAGTGATATCAGACTTCTGATACCAATGCAGGGTGAAAGGGGGGTCACAAAATGTAAACCACTATAAAAAATGGTATAGAAAAGTATTTAGTTTTTTGAAATACAAATTACAGTGTTTTGAAAATAACAAATACAATACACATTGGAGTGTAATTCAGCCCAGTGTAATTCAGAAGTAATTAAAATACATTTTTCAAATACATGTAATACTGAAATACTGCCCATCTCTGTCAACACTGATAGTTGGAAATATAGATGACAAGTTGGCAAGTATTGATTTGTTTTTCAGAGGTTGTTGAAATTTAATGGAAAATGTTATTATTCACTGTCTCCTGTTTTCTTGCAATCAGCTCAAGCAAGAAGTATCAAAAGAATACTAACCAAGCACCAAGAAATATTAATCTCCTTCAAAAGTAAACTCTGTAGAATATTTTAAAATGTCAACTGAACGATAGAGGGAGGCGGTCAGGGCTGTCTGTTGCGTTAGGGAGTAACGTTATGGTGTGGGTGCTTCAAGGTCTTCAGTTTCCCAGCCCACTCACTGATCCTATGACCTGCAGAAGGACAGCTTCTCTCTGGATTATACAGCTACACATACAGTATATTGAGCTATATCAGCCAGCACAAACAATGATTCTTATGTTACATTTTGTATACCTATTACATAATATTAGATAACGCTTTAGAAAATGAAAGAAGTTAAAACTAAATAGTTGCACTCTCAAACCTGTAAAGTACAGCTTAACCCTGGGTACAGTGGGGAAAAAAAGTATTTAGTCAGCCACCAATTGTGCAAGTTCTCCCACTTAAAAAGATGAGAGAGGCCTGTAATTTTCATCATAGGTACACGTCAACTATGACAGACAAAATGAGAAAATAAAATCCAGAAAATCACATTGTAGGATTTTTTATGAATTTATTTGCAAATGATGGTGGAAAATAAGTATTTGGTCACCTACAAACAAGCAAGATTTCTGGCTCTCACAGACCTGTAACTTCTTCTTTAAGAGGCTCCTCTGTCCTCCACTCGTTACCTGTATTAATGGCACCTGTTTGAACTTGTTATCAGTATAAAAGACACCTGTCCACAACCTCAAACAGTCACATTCCAAACTCCACTATGGCCAAGACCAAAGAGCTGTCAAAGGACACAAGAAACACAATTGTAGACCTGCACCAGGCTGGGAAGACTGAATCTGCAATAGGTAAGCAGCTTGGTTTGAAGAAATCAACTGTGGGAGCAACATACAAGACCACTGATAATCTCCCTCGATCTGGGGCTCCACGCAAGATCTCACCCCGTGGGGTCAAAATGATCACAAGAACGGTGAGCAAAAATCCCAGAACCACACGGGGGGACCTAGTGAATGACCTGCAGAGAGCTGGGACCAAAGTAACAAAGCCTACCATCAGTAACACACTACGCCGCCAGGGACTCAAATCCTGCAGTGCCAGACGTGTCGCCCTGCTTAAGCCAGTACATGTCCAGGCCCGTCTGAAGTTTGCTAGAGTGCATTTGGATGATCCAGAAGAGGATTGGGAGAATGTCATATGGTCAGATGAAACCAAAATAGAACTTTCTTGGTAAAAACTCAACTCGTCGTGTTTGGAGGACAAAGAATGCTGAGTTGCATCCAAAGAACGCCATACCTACTGTGAAGCATGGGGGTGGAAACATCATGCTTTGGGGCTGTTTTTCTGCAAAGGGACCAGGACGACTGATCCGTGTAAAGGAAGAATGAATGGGGCCATGTATCGTGAGATTTTGAGTGAAAACCTCCTTCCATCAGCAAGGGCATTGAAGATGAAACGTGGCTGGGTCTTTCAGCATGACAATGATCCCAAACACACCGCCCGGGCAACGAAGAAGTGGCTTCGTAAGAAGCATTTCAAGGTCCTGGAGTGGCTTAGCCAGTCTCCAGATCTCAACCCCATAGAAAATCTTTGGAGGGAGTTGAAAGTCTGTGTTGCCCAGCGACAGCCCCAAAACATCACTGCTCTAGAGGAGATCTGCATGGAGGAATGGGCCAAAATACCAGCAACAGTGTGTGAAAACCTTGTGAAGACTTACAGAAAACGTTTGACCTGTGTCATTGCCAACAAAGGGTATATAACAAAGTATTGAGAAACTTTTGTTATTGACCAAATACTTATTTTCCACCATAATTTGCAAATAAATTCATTAAAAATCCTACAATGTGATTTTATGGATTATTTTTGTCTCATTTTGTCTGTCATAGTTGACGTGTACCTATGATGAAAATTACAGGCCTCTCTCATCTTTTTAAGTAGGAGAACATGCACAATTGGTGGCTGACTAAATACTTTTTTCCCCCACTGTATATCATATATTACATAATGTGATATTGGTTTTTAAATAAAATAAGTTTAGATTAATAGTAACACTGTACTTGGACACAACAATGGTTGTCTACAAGCTATAGATTAAGAACACATTGCATACCCATTCTCTGCGGCTATACAGTAGCATTTTCCTGCTCTGGCACATGATTCTGGAGGCAGTAAGTGGCAAGACTTGATAAATGTCATTTGTATCTTATAGGCTATAGGACAAGTCACTCACACAGGTTTTATTTCAGGCTCAACTTTGCCCTGTATTATCAGTTTCTGTTATCAGGGATTGTGAATGTAAATATGTACATATGTCCAGGACAATGCTTGATTAGCGTTATATGATAAAGTAGTTTGACATGTGAGTTATAAATTGACCAAAGATAGTCTACCTATGGAATGTGTAGCCTAAGTCAGTATCATTAGGCAACTATGCTATACTGTAGGCCTTTGGCAAAAACATAAACCGTCACATAACTGTACAGCTGAGTCAGCCTTTGAGACGGACATAATCACAGCATTGGGATATAAAGCTTGAAATAACTGTTTCCTTTTGGCAGTTTTCCTCCCTCTGCCCAAGGACTTAGTCTGAGTATAGTGGAGTATAGTCTGTGGGCTGCGTTGACCATGAGATAGGTCAACAAGTCACTTCTGGAATCGGTTTGAGGAATATTTTCTGAGGGGCAACATTACCAAGATTTACAAGGGATGTTGTGTGTGTCTTAGCATTCCCTCCTGATATTAAGCAGATTTATTTTTATAGTCTAACTCATAAACAAAAGCTTTAAAATCCTTCTGCTGTTATTCACCGCCGGCCCAGTCTGGTAGCGGCAGCGGCAGCACACTAAAAGCTTACATTTAGGACTACCCAATATATTTTCCTAAGCAGATTTTTTACTCCTTCCCTATTCAGTTGAAGTAAGTGTGAAACAATATAATTGTTGGACATTCATAATATCATCAGTACTAGTTTGGTAACTTTGAATAACAGCTCAGTTGGTAGAGCATGGCGTTTGCAACGCCAGGGTTGTGGGTTCGATTCCCACGGGGGGCCAGTATGAAAAAAATAAAAATAATGTATGCACTCACTAACTGTAAGTCGCTCTGGATAAGAGCGTCTGCTAAATGACTAAAATGTAAATGTATTTGTATAAACAGTACTTTGCCACTAGCTGTTTTAACGGTGGGAAAAAAACAGGATTTGGCCTTCATGTTTTTTTATAGCTGCCGGGCGAGCGGGGGCTGATCCCAAACCCCTGGGTTCCAAAGCCAATTGAGCTGTGCACAATCCCCCCTCCCACCCCCAACGCTTCCATAGGGGCACTCACAATAGGCCCTCATTCGGGCTATCTCCTTTTAAATCCCAATAAAAGGTTTTACATTTCCTCACAAGGCAGTTAAATTCAGCTGACTGCTGTGTCTCCCCCTCTACACCCCCTCTAACTTAACCAGAACCTCCCCTTGCTACCTGTCAAGTTCGCTTTTGATTTATTTATTTTTATGTCCGTTGCTTTGCCAGCTCAGGTTTTGGATTCCCCAGTATCTCCAGTATCATCTAAACCTGTAGCTAGTGAACTCAAACCCAGAGATGGAGAGAATAAATTAGAGGATAGTCTTACTTTACAAGCCAGAGAGGCTTTGGGTGCATTGTTTATTTTCTCGGCTTGCCTTTTGGCACGCTGGGGATTCTTTTTTTTTTTTTACATGTGAGAAGGGTGCCAGGCCTTAGATATTTCACAGCTTCGGGGCCATTTGTGCTGCACTGGGTGTTATGAGTGGAGTGCGCTCCCTCCCTGGCTGCCCGCGGCGGCCTTGCTCGCTGTGCCTCTGTTCCCAGTCCAATCACGAATGGAGCGCCATCATGACAGCCAACCTTGCCAACTCTGCCATGCAGCAGCCCATTTCATACCCATGACCAACTGCTGGGGGGTAGACCAGGATGGGGCTACAATATCCTGCTCTCTCACTAGGCTCATACTGCTGCTCTCTAGCCCTAGTATCTACAATACCTGTCTTTTCCACTCTCTTACTAGGCTTCTCATTTTGCTGTTCTGTTCATAAGCCCCATCTTATAGTCTCACTAGCCCAATACAGTCTCAGTCCTCACAAACTCACATAAGCCTTTACTCTTTACAATACCCTGTGCCTAAAGGCCCTAACATCACAACACCTTTACACAGGCTGGGGAAGGGTGGGAATATAGTAAATGTTAATGATCTGACATGGCCGCTTGGACATCAAGAGCAGGAGTGGATGAAGAGTTAGGGACTGAAGAGAGAGGAGTTAGGCAACATGTCAGTTTGAGCATCTCTAATGGTTCTTCTGTTCCACAAAACATCCAAAATGAACCAGACAAACTGAGCAGAAATAGTTTACCTGAATCCTTTTAATCCCCTCAGACAGCACAGCTCCTGGATACAGTCATGGATGTGCTTGACAGGATGTTGGAAGATTATTTATCCTCAGGATGGTCCCAAAATATCTCTCCTGTCATGACAAGGTCAGGTCACATGGTTGACCTCTGACCCGACAGTGAGGTGACTGAGGCTGGCTTCTAGAAGCTTCCAGAGGTGAGGAGCCTAATTGGTGTTTCAGTGGCAACAAGGTGCTCATATCACATCATGTCACAGTGGACATGGTTGTTTTTTTGTTGTTGACACTGCTGTATGCCTAGAAGGAGGGAAAGAGAGAGCGTGACATAGAGAGATTGCATGTGTTTAGTAGGGTGAGTTGGGGTGAATCTGATACAGGTTCAATAGCCTGATCCCAGATCTGTTTTGTGCTGTCTTGCCAACTCCTATGGTCCTTGTCATGACAAACATTACAACATGACAACAACCATAGGAGTTGGCTATACATTACAAATATATCTGGGATCAGGCTACAGTTTCAGTAGTTCACATTGACATTCTAATATGTAGCCTATCAGAAGAGATACTTTCCTAATTTGGCCTGAATTGGATGCCTGGATGGTGGAACTACATTGTGATTGTTTGGAATGGAATATCATTGTCATAAAGCAGTGATAAGTGCTGTCAGTGGGAGCGTCCCAAATGGCACCCCATTCCCTATGTAGTACACTACTTTTGACTAGAGCCGGTCAAAAGTAGTGTACTATATAGGGATTATGGTGTCACTTGGGACACAACCAGTGTTAGGTGCCCACATTCCAGTCCATATCCAGTTTCATACCACTGCTCATATAACTTTTATGAAACTCATGCAGCCACAGAGACTTTGGAAAGGTCATCCTCTCCTCCACCTCAGCCTAAAGATGTAATCTAATACAGTCACATCTGGTTCAATGACAAAAGTGCAATATCTTTCATTATTATTTTGTGTGTGTGTGTTGGGGGGCAAGGGGGCACTGTGTGTGTGTGTTTGAATGTGTGTGTTTGTGTGTGTGTGTGTGGACGTGTTTAATTATACTTGTGGGAATCAGAAGTCCCCACAAGAATAGTAAACGAACAAACATTTTACCAACTGGGGACATTTTGTTGGTCCCCACAAGGTCAAACGCAATTTCTAGGGGGTTTAGGGTTAAGGTTAGAATTAGTGTTAGGTTTAGAATTAGGTTTAGGGTTAGGAGCTAGGGGTAGTTTTAGGGTTAAAGTTAGGAGCTAGGGTTAGGGTTGAGGTTAGGTTTTCGGGTTAGGGTTTAGGGAAAATAGGATTTTGAATGGGACTGAATTGTGTTTCCCCACAAGGTTAGTTGTACAAGACTGTGTGTGTGTGTGTAAAAGAACAGTGTATTCCTTCCAAAGGTAAGGTGAGATGCCGTGTAACAGGCCCCTGTGCCGGTACTATTTTCGGTCAGCCTATATGCAACCAACCAACATGAATTACAGCTATACATACAGTGCCTTGCAAAAGTATTCATCCCCCTTGGCGTTTTCCCTATTTTGTTGCATGACAACCTGTAATTTAATTGGATTTGTATTTAGATTTCATGTAATGGACATACACAAAATAGTCCAAATTGGTGAAGTGAAATGAAAAAATAACTTGTTTCAGAAAATTCTACAAAATAAATAACGGAAAAGTGGTGCGTGCATATGTATTCACCCCCTTTGCTATGAAGCCCCTAAATAAGATCTGATGCAACCATTTACCTTCATAAGTCACACAATTAGTTAAATAAAGTCCACCTGTGTGCAATCTAAGTGTCACATGATCTCAGTATATATACACCTGTTCTGAAAGGCCCCAGAGTCTGCAACACCACTAAGCAAGGGGCACCACCAAGCAAGCGGCACCACCAAGCAAGCGGCACCATGAAGACCAATGAGCTCTCCAAACAGGTAAGGGACAAAGTTGTGGAGAAGTACAGATCAAGGTTGGGTTCTAAAAAAATATCCTAAACTTTGAACATCCCACGGAGCACCATTAAATCCATTATTAAAACATGGAAGAATATGGCACCACAACAAACCTGCCAAGAGAGGGCCGCCCACCAAACTCACAGACCAGGCAAGGAGGGCATTAATCAGAGAGGCAACAAAGAGACCAAAGATAACCCTGAAGTAGCTGCAAAGCTCCACAGCGGAGATTGGAGTATCTGTCCATAGGACCACTTTAAGCCGTACACTCGACAGAGCGGGGCTTTACGGAAGAGTGGCCAGAAAAAAGCCATTGCTTAAAGAAAAAAATAAGCAAACACATTTGGTGTTCGCCAAAAGGCATGTGGGAGACTCCCCAAACATATGGAAGAAGGTAACTCTGGTCAGATGAGACTAAAATTGAGCTTTTTGGCCATCAAGGAAAACGCTATGTCCGGCGCAAACTCAACACCTCTCATCACTCCGAGAACACCATCCCCACAGTGAAGCATGGTGGTGGCAGCATCATGCTGTGGAAATGTTTTTCATCGGCAGGGACTGGGAAACTGGTCAGAATTGAAGGAATGATGGATGGCGCTAAATACAGGGAAATTCTTGAGGGAAACCTATTTCAGTCTTCCAGAGATTTGAGACTGGGACGGAGGTTCACCTTCCAGCAGGACAATGACCCTAAGCATACTGCTAAAGCAACACTCGAGTGGTTTAAGGGGAAACATTTAAATGTCTTGGAATGGCCTAGTCAAAGCCCAGACCTCAATCCAATTGAGAATCTGTGGTATAACTTAAAGATTGCTGTACACAAGCGGAACCCATCCAACTTGAAGGAACTGGAGCAGTTTTGCCTTGAAGAATGGGCAAAAATCCCAGTGGCTAGATGTGCCAAGCTTATAGAGACATACACCAAGAGACTTGCAGCTGTAATTGCTGCAAAAGGTGGGGGGGGGGTGAATAGTTATGCACGCTCAAGTTTTCTGTTCTTTTGTCTTATTTCTTGTTTGTGTCACAATAAAAAATATTTTACATCTTCAAAGTGGTAGGCATGTTGTGTAAATGAAATGATACAACCCCCCCCAAAAATCCATTTTAATTCCAGGTTGTAAGGCAACATAATAGGAAAAATGCCAAGCAGGGTGAATACTTCACGTTTACATCCTTATCTTTCATTGTTTAATATCCACTCTTTAGAACCAAGCTGTACAGTCAAATAAGATCACCCAACATTATGCATCTGTATAGCCCAGATTTTGATTTTCCCATCAAGAATACATCCCACAAGGGCAAGTCCTCTTTTCTTTTAATCACATGATTGAACCTGTGATGTAAGCAAAGTCGTATGTATTCTCTGCAACCTATCACCCCCTCAATCAAATGACAGTTGGTTACCAGCCCAGATCAACAACACATAGAGATAGATGCAGTCACGGACACAGACCCAAAGCCAGGTGATCGGCAACGTGTGTGAACTTGCCCTGACTGTCAGAGCGCTCTGACATCACAGAGGAACCCATGACTCATCACAAGTCCATGTCTGCATCCCAAATGACACCCTATTCCCTATGGGTCCTGGTAGTGCACTAAGTAGGGAGCATGTGATGCTGAATCCTGGTGACCTACAATAGAAAGCATATGACATTATCATTATACCATAGATATTGATTATCTAAGGATTTATCAGCCATCATCACTTACCTCAATTAATCAATACCCATAGACAGTACATACAATGTACACCTACAGTATAAGTCTGCATAAGGTGTTTGTCACTTACGGACACCTTTTAATTACAGTATAGTGACGATGATTACAGTATGATGCAATACCAGCACACACAGGGAGGCCCAGCTGTGTTACAACAGAGGACCCCCATGAGCTACTCACATTCAAAAGCTAAAGTGCTGACTTCAATAGGTTTAAATGTTATCATAATACAGTGAGGCGGTATTGATCTATATTGTCACAGCTAAATAATTCTGCAGCAACAGGATTTGAACGTTTAGGAAATACTGTTGCTTGATCGGTGGAAGTAGGCTACATGAAAAGTGCAATACTGTTAATATAACTGTGTGTTAGTGTGGGTTTTCAATGAATTTATGTAAATCACAAAGCTCATCTGCATTTCCTGCGGTGCAGGAAAATTCTCAACAACAAAAAAGTGATCAAATTAGTCTACCTTGTCCCGGACCTGCTGTCTCTCAGTCTCTCTGTCTCGCTCTCTCTCTTTTTCTCTGTCTCTCTCTCTCTCTCTCTTTTTCTCTGTCTCTCTGTCCTTTTCTCTGTCTCTCTGTCTCTCTTTGTCTCTGTCTCTCTGTCTCTGTCTCTCTTTTTCTCTTTTTCTCTCTCTCTGTCTCTCTGTCTCTCTGTCTCTCTCTCTCTCTTTTTCAATTCAATTCAATTTGCTTTATTGGCATGACGTAACAATGTACATATTGCCAAAACTTACTTTGGATATTTACACTATTAACATACAGTGGGGGAAAAAAGTATTTAGTCAGCCACCAATTGTGCAAGTTCTCCCACTTAAAAATATGAGAGAGGCCTGTAATTTTCATCATAGGTACACGTCAACTATGACAGACAAAATGAGAAATAAAAATCCAGAAAATCACATTGTAGGATTTTTAATGAATTTATTTGCTAATTATGGTGGAAAATAAGTATTTGGTCACCTACAAACGAGCAAGATTTCTGGCTCTCACAGACCTGTAACTTCTTCTTTAAGAGGCTCCTCTGTCCTCCACTCGTTACCTGTATTAATGGCACCTGTTTGAACTTGTTATCAGTATAAAAGACACCTGTCCACAACCTCAAACAGTCACACTCCAAACTCCACTATGGCCAAGACCAAAGAGCTGTCAAAGGACACCAGAAACAAAATTGTAGACCTGCACCAGGCTGGGAAGACTGAATCTGCAATAGGTAAGCAGCTTGGTTTGAAGAAATCAACTGTGGGAGCAATTATTAGGAAATGGAAGACTACAAGACCACTGATAATCTCCCTCGATCTGGGGCTCCACGCAAGATCTCACCCCGTGGGTCAAAATGATCACAAGAACGGTGAGCAAAAATCCCAGAACCACACGGGGGACCTAGTGAATGACCTGCAGAGAGCTGGGACCAAAGTAACAAAGCCTACCATCAGTAACACACTACTCCGCCAGGGACTCAAATCCTGCAGTGCCAGACGTGTCCCCCTGCTTAAGCCAGTACATGTCCAGGCCCGTCTGAAGTTTGCTAGAGTGCATTTGGATGATCCAGAAGAGGATTGGGAGAATGTCATATGGTCAGATGAAACCAAAATAGAACTTTTTGGTAAAAACTCAACTCGTCGTGTTTGGAGGACAAAGAATGCTGAGTTGCATCCAAAGAACACCATACCTACTGTGAAGCATGGGGGTGGAAACATCATGCTTTGGGGCTGTTTTTCTGCAAAGGGACCAGGACATTTTACATTTTAGTCATTTAGCAGACGCTCTTATTCAGAGCGACTTACAGTTAGTGAGTCATTCATTTTTTTAATTTAAAAAAAATTTTTACTGGCCCCCCGTGGGAATTAAACCCACAACCCTGGCATTGCAAACGCCATGCTCAACCAACTGAGCTACATCCCTGCCGGCCATTCCCTCCCCTATCCTGGACGACGCTGGGCCAATTGTGCGCCGCCCCATGGGTCTCCCGGTCACGGCCGGCTACGACAGAGCCTGGATTCGAACCAGGATCTCTAGTGGCACAGCTAGCACTGCAATACAGTGCCTTAGACCACTGCGCCACTCGGGGGACGACTGATCCGTGTAAAGGAAAGAATGAATGGGGCCATGTATCGTGAGATTTTGAGTGAAAACCTCCTTCCATCAGCAAGGGCATTGAAGATGAAACGTGGCTGGGTCTTTCAGCATGACAATGATCCCAAACACACCGCCCGGGCAACGAAGGAGTGGCTTCGTAAGAAGCATTTCAAGGTCCTGGAGTGGCCTAGCCAGTCTCCAGATCTCAACCCCATAGAAAATCTTTGGAGGGAGATGAAAGTCCGTGTTGCCCAGGGACAGCCCCAAAACATCACTGCTCTAGAGGAGATCTGCATGGAGGAATGGGCCAAAATACCAGCAACAGTGTGTGAAAACCTTGTGAAGACTTACAGAAAACGTTTGACCTGTGTCATTGCCAACAAAGGGTATATAACAAAGTATTGAGAAACTTTTGTTATTGACAAAATACTTATTTTCCACCATAATTTGCAAATAAATTCATTAAAAATCCTACAATGTGATTTTCAGGATTTTTTTTTCTCATTTTGTCTGTCATAGTTGACGTGTACCTATTACAGGCCTCTCTCATCTTTTTAAGTGGGAGAACTTGCACAATTGGTGGCTGACTAAATACTTTTTTCCCCCACTGTAATTAAAATAATAATAATCAATATTGTCAACGGGACAACAGTAACAACAATAACCAAGGGTCAAAATAACCATTGAACAATAACAATATAGCGGACATGTGCAGGTTGGTTGGTCTGTCAGACACTGTCCCTCATCTTATGGCAGGCAGCAATGTAGTGCGCTGCCAACCCACAGCTCTCTGCGTCCTCCCCCAACAGGACGGGTAGCCTATTCTCATCAGAGAGGTCTTTGAAACCTTGAAAAACTGTTTTAAATTTGGGGAAATGACACTCTCTAATTGTTTTATATTTTTGACATTTTGTCAGGAAATGCAGCTCTGTCTCAGGTTCTGCTGTGGTGCAGTGGTTGCACAGCCTTTCCTCTTTAGGGAGCCAGGTTTTCCTGTGTCTACCCTTCTCAATGGCAAGGCTGTGCTCACTGAGCCTGTACTTTGTTAAGGTTTTTCTAAGGTTTTGATCAGTAACCATGGTCAAATAGTTAGCCACGGTGTACTGTCGATTTAAGGCCAGATAGCACTGCATTTTACTTTGTGCTTGTGCTTGTGTTTCCCAATAAGCAATGTAGTTTTGTATTGACTGTGTTGTAATTTGGTTTATTCTGATTGATTGGATGTTCTGGTCCTAAGGCTTCAGTGTGTTAGTAGAACATGTTTGTGAACTCAGCCCCAGGACCAGCTGGTTGAGGGGGCTCTTTTCTTTTCTTAGCTCTTGGCATTGCAGGTCTTGGTAATGAATGAGAGGGGGTCACTGTATTTGAGATGTTTCCAAAACGTAATTGCTATTTTTTGTGTTTTTATTATTAGTGGATATTGGCCTAATATTGCCCTGCATGCATTGTTTGTAGTTGTCCTCTGGACATGTAGGAGAATCTTACAGAACTCTGCATGCAGGGTTTCAATGGGGTGTTTGTCCCATTTGGTGAAATCTTGTTTTTCAAGTGGACCCCACACCTCGCTGTCATAAAGTGCAATTGGTTCAATGACACATTCAATTAGTTTTAGACAAATTTTAATAGGTATTTCAATTTGAATTTGTTTTTTAATGGCGTAGAATGCCCTGCGTGCTTTCTCGCTCAGTTCATTCACTGCATCATTAAGGTGTCCAGTTGAGCTTATTTCTAAACCCAAGTAATTGTAGTGTGTGCAGTACTCTATATATGTTGTACCAATTGAGAACTTTGGTCTAATTCCCTGAGATCTGGATCTTCTCTGTAAAATCATTGTTTTAGTATTTTTGTGGTTTACTGCCAGTGACCAGGTCTGGCAGTACTGCTCTAGCAGGACAAGGCTCTGCTGTAGGCCATGTGCTGTGGGTGACAGCAGGCATAGGTCATCTGCGAAGAGCAGGCATTTAACCTCTGAATTGTGAAGACTAACACCAGGGGCTGGGGATTTTTCTAGAATAGCGGCCAATTCGTTGATGTAAATATTGAAAAGTGCAGGGCTCAGATTGCAACCCTGGCGAAAGCCCCGCCCCTGGATAAAGAATTCTGTTATTTTCTTGCCAATTTTGATGCTGCTCGTATTGCCAGTATACATTGATCTAATAATGTCATATGTTTTACCATCTACACCACTTTCAATAACTTTGTAGAACAGTCCTGTATGCCAAATAGAATCAAAAGCTTTTTGGAAGTCGATAAAGCAAGCGTACATTTTGGTATGATTTTGGTGGACTTGTTTATCTATCAGGGTGTGTAGGGTGTAAATATGATCGGTCGTGTGATGTTTTGGTATAAATCCAATTTGGCTTTTACTTAAGACATTGTGCTTATTAAGGAAACCTTCCCCAGGTTACTGTTCACACAAATGCCTCTGTAATTGTTAGGGTCAAATCAGTCTCAGTTCTTAAAGATTGGGGTTATGAGTCCTTGATTCCAGATGTCAGGGAAATAACCTACACTCAGGATCAAATTAAACAGTTTTAATATAGCCAATATACATTTTGCAGTAGTGAATTTGAGCATCTCATTTAGGATGCCATCTGGTCCGCATGCTTTTTTTTATTTGAGGGACTGAAGTTTCTTATAGAGCTCCTGGTCAGTAATTGGGGAGTCCAGTGGATTTTGATTGTCCTTTATAGCTTTTTCTAATCCATTCAACTTCTCATGAATTTGGCATTGTTCTGCATTTGTGTCAATTTGAACGGTGTTGTAGAGTGTTTTAAAATGGGTTGTCCATATGTCACCATTTTGTATCGCTAATTCCTCTTGTTTTTTTTGTTGTTTTTTTTTGGAATTTTGCCAGAAGTTGTTTGTGTTTCTGGACTCCTCAATTAGTGTCAGCTGCTTGCTGTTGTACTGTGCTTTTTTGGTTCTGAGTGTACGTTTATATAGAGATTTAAAGTCTCACAGTAATGAAGGCGTAATTCACCATTATTTGGGTCTCTGTGCTTTTGGTTTGATAGTGTTCTAAGTTTTTTCCTTATAATTTTACAATCTGCATCAAACCAGTTTTTTTTAATCAATTTCAGTTGTGCTTCTTTTGCCGTTTGCCTGAATATATAGTTGATGTTTTTTACTGCTAGATTGATGCCTTCTTTACTGTGA